>NC_091176.1:32730250-33030250 GCF_040958095.1 Procambarus clarkii
AAGAATGATGATTGCACGTTGGTTACGTTACGAGGTGTAAAACGCACAGTAGCATGTTGGTCAGGGTACGTTACAAAGTGTGAAACACATAGTAACAGTGATTTTTATTTGTTATAATAATAAGATTGAAGACCCCGTTAAGACACTCGTTACTTTTAAAATGTTATTTGGGCAAAGAATGATGTTACCATGTTGGTCACGTTACGTTTCAAGGTTACAAGGGTTGGCCTCTGTGCTTATTCCGATGGAGACATGTCAGTCTTCCTTCGGTTAATGTACTGTTCTAAGTCTCCAAACCTAATGGTGCGTTTGTGAACTGGGTCCATACTCTAGTATTATTATTTATGATCGTATGTAAAGACTTTTGCACAGAACAACCGGTCTATCCAATCCTACGTAGTTAACGGCTATCAACTGAAAGAATTTTAAACTAAGAACTAAGTTCCTCTGCTAACAGCACACACCGACTATTCCAGTGAGAATTACTAAGGTGAAAAATATTAGTCACCTGGTGGATCGAGCGCCAATGTGGGGATGAAAGAGTGGCTGAGCTGTGTGATACCTCAGCGATAAAGAAAAAGAGACAAGACCGATCTATCATTCATCGTTAGATAGTTTCTCTGAATAAGCTGAATAGGATGTGTAGAATCTTTAAAACTAAGGTTACTTGGAAAAAATAAATACTTTTTTCAACTATTGGTGTGTTTGAGGAGAAATGTAGACAGACAGGCTACGGGGACTGGAAAATGACGTATGATGGGCGAGAGGGCATGTGATGGCGGATGTGTGGGTAGACGACCTGAGATGACAGCAGAGAGACAAACAGCGCTAATGTCATTGTGTGTTACAAGGACTGCACAGTATTATATATATTTTTTTATTGATAAAAAAAACCACAACGTGCAAACAGAAAAAAAGTCAAAAAAGCTAACTAGGTGATGCTAAAAAATCCCCATCACACAGGATGGTTAGTCATACAGAGGCATGTGATAAGCGGTCTGCACTGGCAGACTCCGGATGCATTTTGAGGATATCATCAACACATGATTGAATAAGGTAGCAGTGGTAATACAAGTCCCCATCTCGCAGGATGGTTAGTCATACAGGGCCATATGTTTAGTAGCCTGCACTGGCAAATTTTGGGTATACTGTGAGGATATCTTCAAGAATACGAGAGTGAATAAAGTAATTGCAAAGCTCCAGGTACCTCATGCCAACTGGTCTGAAAGGTTTAATAATTGGGCATTCAGTGATGCAGTGCGGGAGATCGGGGATACCGATGGGGTAGAGATGGGGATACCTAGATCTAATTCAACTTCAAACTTGTTACACGCTAATTTGGTTGCAATGTCTGTCTCTTAATGATGGGTTATATTAATGTGTGAAGTTATCCATACAAAGGAGATTCGAGACCCTTTACTATGTGCATCAATTAGGTAATTTATAATTGGGAGTATGAGGTTCTTGCTGTCGATCTTCCAAGAGAAGTTTTCGATTGCTTGAAGAGCAGACTTTGAATCACAGAATATTATTCCTCCTCCAATGTTTTTTAGTGTACTGGTTGCTAAGTGTAATGCTGCTAATTCTGCTTGTGTGGAGGTCAGCCAGTTGTTTAACCTGACACTGACAGTCTTTGTGCAAATATTATTTCTATAAAACCTACATGCCGCTGCAGTCCGTCCAGTAGAGGATTGGACTGAGCCGTCGGTGTAGACACAGTGCTCGTGAGATCTTAAACTCTCGATGGAGGAGGCAATTGTTTCAAGAGTGACAGCTTTGAGAAGAGCAAGATTCTCATTATCTTTCTTGGTGACAGGTGTGTATTATACTTAAATGGTGGGGTACAGATAAAGAGGAATATCAGAGACAGGTAGATTGTACTTAAAAGGAATGTTAAGTTTAATGAGATTGTAAGCATTGTTGCTCAGCCAATTATCATAAAAGGAGTGAGTCGGTATGTCGGCACCAGTCAAAAGGGTGTTAACAGCACTAAATAATTTGTCTCTGAGCAATGCAGGATATGTAGGGTCTCTCATTACTTTAAGGCAAAAGGTAGTGTTGACTTGCATTATTCTCTCTAGTATGGTTGGAAGCTTCAGTTCTTCCCGCATGCTGATGATTCTTGTGCATCTTGGGGCACCAAGAATTATCCTCATGGCCTCATTCTGTACTACTTCAAGTTTGTCCAACACAGAGGAGGGGAAATTAATTAAGTGCAGAACATTATAATCAACGAGAGATCTAACAAACATCATATAGAATAGTCTAGCATATTTATTATTGATACCAGTATTCTTACCAGTAAGTGTTCTCAATGGTTTTAGTCTTTCTTTTAATCTACGGTGTAGATCATTTACAATGTCACTGTTAATACCAACTCCAAGGTATTTGTGCTGCCTACACGTTTCAATGTTCAAGTTGTTGACCTTGAAAGTTATAGGGACATGAGTTTTCTCTTGGGGATGGAGAACTCTGGATTTAGTTATAGAGATAACAAGACCACATTCAATGCTTTTAGCAGCGAGTGAATCAAGTAGAGCTTGCAGTCTAGTTTGGGAATTTGCAACAATGCATATATCATCGGCATAACAAATGACGGCTTCGTCAGGTAGTGTGGGAATATCAATTGTTAATTTGTGCATCAGAACATTGAACAGTGTGGGACTTAGCACTCTACCCTGGGGTGTACCCAACTCAAAGGGTGCACAAAGTTTACTTATGACCCCCTTGAAAAGGACTGAGGCGGTTCTGTTACTCAGGTAATCCCTGAGCCATGTCAACAGTCTTCCCTTAACTCCAAAAGAGGCTAGCTGTTCTAGGATTATTTCTTTGTTTGCTGTATCAAAAGCAGTTTGGAGATCAATAAATGCCGCCTGAGAGTTTGGTCCCTCTCTGATAAAATACTCAGCAAAGCAAGTTTGTGTGCTTCTTCCAGGAAGGAAACCATACAGGTTAGGTGCAAGGTGGGGCTTGATTTGAAACATTAGTCTGTCGAGAATAATTCTCTCAAGAACTTTACACATGCACGACGTCAGAGAAATGGGCCTACATTTTTGTGAATTATGCTTGGGTATGGGTATTATGAGTCCGTGTCCAGCGGTCAGGTAAGGCACCCTGCCTTAGACTTTGATTAAATAATTCTAGCAAAGGGCTATTTGGCAGCTCAGCAAGTACTCTCATGGTGTTGTATGTGATGCCATCCTCTCCAGGAGAGGTAGCCTTACCTTTCTTGAGTGCATTTTTAATTTCAAAGGGGGTTATGCCATAGTTATCATCAGGCCCTATTTCACTACAGGCAATTTCAACATTGAAGTTACGATTTATTTTGGTACTAGCCAGATAGTTTTGCACATCTGGGGGCAGGCTGCTTATACTAGCAGTGCTTGCATATTGCTGAAGCAGCATGTCTGCATAGTCTACAGTTGAATGGTGATCAAGTTGACGACTGCTAGCACGAGAAATATTTTAAATTTTATTCCACATTTGGGATGAGGATGTTGCATGATTGATGCCTTGCAGAAACTGTTCCCAGTGCTGGTTATACACCTGTTCCTTTAGCTCTCTAAACTCTCGGCTGGCTTTAAGAAATATGTTGAGGGTGTCAGCTGTTTTATGTGTTTTATACTGCTCAGCTAGGAATAGAACTCTGTCATGCAGGGGCTTAAGGCGAGAGTCAGTGAACCACCTCTGTCCCTTCTTCACTGTTTTGGGTGTTGTGGATTTTACAACATTGTCATAAAAAGTGGTTACTTCAGTGACCAGGTCCTCATATAATGCATTGACGGTAGTAAAGCAGTAAGTGTTATACCATTCAGAAATGCGGAATTTGAAGAGCATGTGTAAATTTTCAGGGATATTAATTATTTCTTTTTCAAAGCTTAGGGGTTTGACATTATTGATAGTGTATGAACTGAATATGGCAAAATGATCACTAAGTAATTCATGAACAATTGATCCTCCGACAGCATTATCAATGAGGCCGTGACCAATGACATAATCAAGCCTGCCACCCATGAGGTGTGTGACGTTACAGGAGTCAAAGTTGAACACGGATATGTTATTATCTCTTAAGTATTTTACAAAGACTCTGCCATTCCTGTTTGTTTTGGTGTCACCCAGGCTAGTGTGTCTAGCATTAAAATCACCCATGACAATGATTTGAGAGCTGCTGGTGATTTTTGGGAGAGAGGCTTCCACCATTTGATCACACCTTACATATACATTAACTAAGTTAAGAAACCCGGTCGCTGTAGCAATCTGAAACTGCTGATAATATGAGTCGCCACTTTTGTGGTTTTTAACATGTTTACACACTAGTTTACTTTTAACATACGTCAAGATGTTAAAGGTAACCTAGTGTGTAAATATTATTATTTAGTTTTTAACTATATATCTACACACGATTAACTCTACGGTACATACTCGTACATATTCATCTACTACTACTACTACTATTGATCACCTGGACACTTCACCTCTTCCTATACTTACACTTTTACCCACATCGACACACAACATGCTGCCCCTCGCGACACAAAACCACTGAGCGACACCTGACACGTGCTGCCACGTGCTCCCCGGGTCCCTACAGATAACCCCCCCCCCTCCCCGGAAGACACAGCCCACGCATTTACCTGCTTCAGGTGTGCAATTGCATACCCGTTGCATGGCTTGCGCACGGCCTACGTCTCAATTTACCCTACTTGTGGCAGGGTCACTCGTGTCATGCGCTCGTCTGTGGTGTGTGTTCATCTATGATGTTTGACATAGAGATGTGTTTACAGATTGGATTACCATTCAGATATGTTGTCAGGTGAGATTAATATTCAGTTTAATTGAGAGGGGGCGTTTGACATAGTCGTGTTGACAGGTGGCTTGACACACAGCAATAGTGACAGGTGGGCTTGGCATATAGTTACATTGACAGGTGGGCTTGACATAGTTACATTGACAGGTGGGCTTGGCATATAGTTACATTGACAGGTAGGCTTGACATAGTTACATTGACAGGTGGGCTTGGCATATAGTTACATTGACAGGTGGGCTTGACATACAGTTACATTGACAGGTGAGCTTGGCATAGTTACATTGACAGGTGGGCTTGACATAGTTACATTGACAGGTGGGCTTGACATAGTTACATTGACAGGTGGGCTTGGCATATAGTTACATTGACAGGTGAGCTTGACATAGTTACATTGACAGGTGAGGTTGACATAGTTACATTGACAGGTGGGCTTGACATAGTTACATTGACAGGTGGGCTTGACATAGTTACATTGACAGGTGGGCTTGACATGCAGTTGTGTTGACAGGTGAGCTTGACATGCAGTTGTGTTGACAGGTGAGCTTGACATGCAGTTGTGTTGACAGGTGAGCTTGACATGCAGTTGTGTTGACAGGTGAGCTTGACATGCAGTTGTGTTGACAGGTGAGCTTGACATACAGTTGTGTTGACATGTGAGCTTGACATGCAGTTGTGTTGACAGGTGAGCTTGACATGCAGTTGTGTTGACAGGTGAGCTTGACATACAGTTGTGTTGACAGGTGAGCTTGACATACAGTTGTGTTGACAGGTGAGCTTGACATACAGTTGTGTTGACAGGTGAGCTTGACATACAGTTGTGTTGACAGGTGAGCTTGACATGCAGTTGTGTTGACAGGTGAGCTTGACATACAGTTGTGTTGACAGGTGAGCTTGACATACAGTTGTGTTGACAGGTGAGCTTGACATACAGTTGTGTTGACAGGTGAGCTTGACATGCAGTTGTGTTGACAGGTGAGCTTGACATTCAGTTGTGTTGACAGGTGAGCTTGACATGCAGTTGTGTTGACAGGTGAGCTTGACATGCAGTTGTGTTGACAGGTGAGCTTGACATGCAGTTGTGTTGACAGGTGAGCTTGACATACAGTTGTGTTGACAGGTGAGCTTGACATGCAGTTGTGTTGACAGGTGAGCTTGACATGCAGTTGTGTTGACAGGTGAGCTTGACATACAGTTGTGTTGACAGGTGAGCTTGACATGCAGTTGTGTTGACAGGTGAGCTTGACATGCAGTTGTGTTGACAGGTGAGCTTGACATGCAGTTGTGTTGACAGGTGAGCTTGACATGCAGTTGTGTTGACAGGTGAGCTTGACATACAGTTGTGTTGACAGGTGAGCTTGACATGCAGTTGTGTTGACAGGTGAGCTTGACATGCAGTTGTGTTGACAGTTGAGCTTGACATGCAGTTGTGTTGACAGGTGAGCTTGACATACAGTTGTGTTGACAGGTGGGATTCTTAAAAGGCAAACGTGACCCCATAGTGGCTAACCTGAGTGACACGCCGTCGGAGTTCACCACAGAGACCTTCAACGGTGAGTACCCTGGAGGGCACAGTACCCTTGACCAGTGTTGTTCACTACACCAGTGTGGGCACTGTACCCTTGACCAGTGTTGTTCACTACACCAGTGTGAGCACTGTACCCTTGACCAGTGTTGTTCACTACACCAGTGTTGGCACTGTACCTTTAACAGTGTTGTTCACTACACCAGTGTGAGCACTGTACCCTTGACCAGTGTTGTTCACTACACCAGTGTGAGCACTGTACCTTTAACAGTGTTGTTCATAATACAAGTGTGAGCACTGTACCCTTGACCAGTGTTGTCTACACCAGTAGTAAGGAGTGCAGTGTAAACACGATATTATTTTAATATCGTGTTTAAGCTGCCGAGTTAAGGTGGGTTTGGGTAAAATATACAAAAAGGGGCTAACAAAACTATATCTATAAGGTTAGGTTAAGGATAATATATTTAACAAAATATGTCCAGCACAATAAACTACATCTGAAAGGTTAGGTTAAAAGTCAAAGAATAAGAACAAATTATATAAAACTTAATAAATACACTAAGATCAAAAGAGGTTAGGTTAAAGGGGGAAGAATAAGAACAATTATATCAAATAGAATAAATTCAACTTATGTACAACTTGACGAACTTTAAGTAAAAAAGATACAAAGTGCATAAACTGACATATCGAACAAATATACCTTTAAATGCTAAAATACCTTAACTTTAACAAATAACATTTGAAATGCGTAAACATCCATTTGAGAAATTACCCCTTGAAAGGAGTAAATGCCAATATATAACAAATCCTTTGAAAATGCTTAAACACCTTAATCTTTAACAAATAGTACTTGAAATGCATAAATGACCATTTGAGAAATTAACCCTTGAAATGAGAAAATGAATATGAGATATTGAATGACAAAACACTAAAAAGACCCGCAGGAATATTTATGTAAATTAGGTCATGTCAGTTTGGGTAAGTTATGTTAGGTAAGTTACATTATGTGGAGGAGGTTAGGTAGTTAAGGGTAGATAAGTTATGTTACGTTATGTAAGTTAAGTTAGTAAGTTAGGTACAGTGGTTAGGTCAGGATGGGTAAGTTAGGTTAGATAGGGAAAATAGGTAAGTTGGACTAGGTAAGTTAGGTTAGGTTAAGTATATTATGTTAAGTTAAGTTAAGTTAGGATGCATAAGTTAGGTTAGGTAAGTTACATTAAGTTAGTAAGGTTAGGATTGGTTAGGTTAAGTAAGTCAAGTAAGGTTAGGTTAGGTAAGTTAGGTTAGGTTAAGTAAGTTAAGTTAGGTTAGGAAAGTTAGGTTATGTTTGTTAAGTTAGGTTACGTAAGTTACGTTAGGTTAGGTAAGTTACGTTAGGTTAAGTAAGTTATGTTAAGTAAATATGGTTAGGTTAGGTAGGTTACACAAGGCTAGGTTAGGTTAAGTTTGGTTATGTAAGTTACGTTAATTTAGGTTAGGTTATGTTAGGATGGGTAAGTTATTTTAGGTTAGGTAAGTTGTGTTAAGTTAGATTAGGTTAGGTTAGTTAAGTTTAGTTAAGGTAGGTTAGATTAGGTAAATTACATTAGGTAAGGTTAGGTAGGCTAGGTTAGGTTATGTCAGTTAGGTTATGAATTAATATATTTTCTCTAATTTTTTTCTTATGAAATGATAAAGCTATCCAATTCATTATGTATTAGATCAATTTTTTTTTATTGGAGTAAAAATTAACGTAGATATATGACCGAACCTAACCAACCCTACCTAACCTAACCTAACCTATCTCTATAGGTTAGGTTAGGTTAGGTTAGGTAGCCGAAAAAGTTAGGTTAGGTTAGGTAGGTTAGGTAGTCGAAAAACAATTAATTCATAAAAACTTGGCTTATTAGGCAAATCGGGCCTTGCATAGTAGGCTGAGAAGTGCATTCTGGCTACTAGGTACGACATATATATATATATATATATATATATATATATATATATATGTCGTACCTAATAGCCAGAACGTACTTATCAGCCTACTATTCAAGGCCCGATTTGCCTAATAAGCCAAGTTTTCATGAATTAATGTTTTTTCGACTACCTAACCTACCTAACCTAACCTAACCTAACTTTTTCTGCTACCTAACCGAACCTAACCTATGAAGATAGGTTAGGTTAGGTTAGGTAGGGTTGGTTAGGTTTGGTCATATATCTACGTTAATTTTAACTCCATTAAAAAAAATTGACCTCATACGTAATGAAATGGGTAGCTTTATCATTTCGTAAGAAAAAAACTAGAGAAAACATATTAATTCATGAAAACTTGGCTTATTAGGCAAATCGGGCCTTGCATTGTAGGCTGATAAGTGCGTTCTGGCTACTAGGTACGACATATATATATATATATATATACATATATATATATATATATATATATATATATATATATATATATATATATATAGCCTATACAAGTGTATTACAAGTGTACATGAATACATGAATACATGAATACAAGTGTATTTGCAACAGGGTGGAAGCAGACCAATACGGACTGCATGGGTTGCATTGCGGAAGCACAAAGGGCTGGCATGCAAGACACAACGAGGTCAATGACATCATCAAGAGAAGCCTCGTCTCAGCTGGGTGCCCAGCGGAGAGAGAACCTCGCATCCTAGGGGTCCAAAACCCGGATTTCCCCGCACTTCGCCCTGATGGCATCACCATATACCCATGGAAGGAGGGTAGACAGTTGGTGTGGGACTACACATGTGTATCCACCCTGGCTCACACCTATGTACACTTCGGAGCTGATCAAGCAGGTGGGGCGGCCAACCACAGAGAAACAGCAAAATCACTCAAGTACAGGCGACTGGAAGGTCAATACCTCTTTGTTCCCATAGCGTCTGAGACGCATGGCCCCTGGGGCAAGAGTGCCTTGGGATTTCTCAAGGAATTGGGTTCCAGGCTCATTGACGTCACCAGAGACCCAAGGGCTTCCAGTTTTTTATTTCAGCGTCTCAGTGTGGCGATCCAGAGGGGAAATGCTTGCTGCGTCCTCGGTTCCTGTCCAGAAGCGGAGGAGCTTCAAGAGATCCATAACCTTTAGGCATTTGTCTTGTATGTTTTGTAACCTTTAAATACACAATAAAGGAAAAAAAAAAAAAGGGAAGGGGGGTGGTAGGAGAAAAGCACACAGAAACTGTATTGGAGGGGACCTACATTCCCTCCAATGCGGTATGTGTGGTTTCCTCCGAGGCTATGGGTCCCCCTTCTTCCAGCCAGAGGTGGTACTCCCTTCCCTATTGAAAAAAAAAAAAAAAAAATATATATATATATATATATATATATATATATATATATATATATATATATATATATATATATATATATATATATATATATATATATATATATATATATATATATATAGATACATAATGTAAAATGTGTTTCTTGGCTGAATAAAGTGCTATGGTTGGACCAGAGCTTAAGGGTTACTGCAGGCCTTATCCTGGAGGATAAGATACATTGATGTCATCAATCTGAATGACCTTAAGTTGTGAGGAGAGCTTTATTGAATTGTTTTGGTGTATGTTTATTTTGTACTTATAATTACAGGGTGAAGCACAGGGTGAAGCTCAGGTGAGGCACGGGATGAGGTACAGAGTCAGGCACAGGGTGACGTACAGAATCAGGTATAGGGTGAGGCGCATTGTGAGGCACGGGGTGAGGCACGGGGTGAGGCACAGGGTGAGGCGTGGGGTGAAGCGCGGTGTGTGGCACTAGGAGACGTCACGGTGCATCTTTTCACAAGCAAAAACTAGTCAGCTAATTTTACTTTGTCATTTTCCCGTTGTCTATCTGTTTGTTTCATAATTTCAATAAATAATAAGAAGTGTTTTTGTGTTATGTTGGTGGCTTCGATGACACTTAATTTGCGTTCTTTATCATGCCTTAAAACCAAAATTGGACAACCCAGAATTTTAATTAAATTTCCTCAAATTCCCAATATATTTGTCTAACCTTTATTAAGACAAACTGTTATTATGAACTCTTATTGTTACAGTGTATGCTTCAGAGGGCGACCCCCCCCCCCCCACTTTACATTCACCTCACACTAATTTGGACAAATAATTTATGATCATCATTTAACCATAATCTCTTTTTGTTATTGTAATACCCGGGACCTCAGGTCTCCGTTAGTCACCTCCTCTCATCAAAATATAATATTTAACTTGCTGTATATTTTGCCGAATTTGCTTTAATTTTTTTTAATAAGTTCACATGTAAGATTTCATTTGGCCAAATTCCAAATTAAAGAGTTCATGGAAGCGACAGAAGTGTTGAACTCCTCGTCAAGAGCTGGTGTGTTGAACTCCACGTCCAGAGCCGGAGTGTTGAACTCCACGTCCAGAGCTGGAGTGTTGAACTCCACGTCCAGAGCTGGTGTGTTGAACTCCACGTCCAGAGCTGGAGTGTTGAACTCCACGTCCAGAGCTGGAGTGTTGAACTCCACGTCCAGGGCTGGAGTGTTGAACTCCACGTCCAGAGCTGGAGTGTTGAACTCCACGTCCAGAGCTGGAGTGTTGAACTCCACGTCCAGAGCTGGTGTGTTGAACTCCACGTCCAGAGCTGGAGTGTTGAACTCCACGTCCAGAGCTGGAGTGTTGAACTCCACGTCCAGAGCCGGAGTGTTGAACTCCACGTCCAGAGCTGGTGTGTTGAACTCCACGTCCAGAGCTGGAGTGTTGAACTCCACGTTCAGAGCTGGTGTGTTGAACTCCACGTCCAGAGCCGGAGTGTTGAACTCCACGTCCAGAGCTGTAGTGTTGAACTCCACGTCCAGAGCCGGAGTGTTGAACTCCACGTCCAGAGCCGGAGTGTTGAACTCCACGTCCAGAGCTGGAGTGTTGAACTCCACGTTCAGAGCTGGTGTGTTGAACTCCACGTCCAGAGCCGGAGTGTTGAACTCCACGTCCAGAGCCGGAGTGTTGAACTCCACGTTCAGAGCTGGTGTGTTGAACTCCACGTTCAGAGCTGGTGTGTTGAACTCCACGTCCAGAGCTGGTGTGTTGAACTCCATGTTCAGAGCTGGTGTGTTGAACTCCACGTCCAGAGCTGGAGTGTTGAACTCCACGTTCAGAGCTGGTGTGTTGAACTCCACGTTCAGAGCTGGAGTGTTGAACTCCACGTCCAGAGCTGGAGTGTTGAACTCCACGTTCAGAGCTGGTGTGTTGAACTCCACGTCCAGAGCCGGAGTGTTGAACTCCACGTCCAGAGCCGGAGTGTTGAACTCCACGTTCAGAGCTGGTGTGTTGAACTCCACGTCCAGAGCTGGAGTGTTGAACTCCACGTCCAGAGCTGGTGTGTTGAACTCCACGTCCAGAGCTGGTGTGTTGAACTCCACGTTCAGAGCTGGTGTGTTGAACTCCACGTTCAGAGCTGGTGTGTTGAACTCCACGTCCAGAGCTGGTGTGTTGAACTCCACGTTCAGAGCTGGTGTGTTGAACTCCACGTTCAGAGCTGGTGTGTTGAACTCCACGTTCAGAGCTGGTGTGTTGAACTCCACGTCCAGAGCTGGTGTGTTGAACTCCACGTTCAGAGCTGGAGTGTTGAACTCCACTTCATGCTGGAGTGTGGGGAAGATAACTTTAGACTCATAGTGTCATATTCTCTTCCAGTGACGGCGTATGGACGATATTTGTCGCTCATCAGGTGGGACGACATTCCCCTGTGTGTGTGTTACCTGGGGGCCAAGGGGTACTGAGAGCAGCCACAGGGTACTCCCTCTCCTGGGACCAACGGGTACAGAGAGCAGCTCCGGGAAGTGTGTTCTCCAGATCACTGTGTTCTCCAGATAACTGTGTTGTCTAGATCACTGTGTTCTCCAGATCACTGTGTTGTCTAGATCACTGTGTGTTCTCCAGATCACTGTGTTCTCTAGATCACTGTGTGTTCTCTAGATCACTGTGTTTTCTCCAGATCACTGTGTTCTCTAGATCACTGTGTTCTCCAGATCACTGTGTTGTCTAGATCACTGTGTGTTCTCCAGATCACTGTGTTCTCTAGATCACTGTGTGTTCTCTAGATCACTGTGTTTTCTCCAGATCACTGTGTTGTCTAGATCACTGTGTGTTCTCTAGATCACTGTGTGTTCTCCAGATCACTGTGTGTTCTCTAGATCACTTTGTTCTCCAGATCACTGTGTGTTCTCCAGATCACTGTGTTCTCTAGATCACTGTGTTTTCTCCAGATCACTGTGTTGTCTAGATCACTGTGTGTTCTCCAGATCACTGTGTTCTCTAGATCACTGTGTGTTCTCCAGATCACTGTGTTCTCTAGATGACTGTGTGTTCTCCAGATCACTGTGTTCTCTAGATCACTGTGTGTTCTCTAGATCACTGTGTGTTCTCCAGATCACTGTATGTTCTCTAGATCACTGTGTGTTCTCCAGATCATTGTGTGTTCTCCAGATCATTGTGTGTTCTCCAGATCACTGTGTTCTCCAGAACAACTTTTCTACTCAGGATCATTGTGTGTGTGTTTTCAATATTGTTGCATTTTCAATATTACTATGAGGTCCTTAGAGTTTAGGTGAAGCCGTAGAACACGCTGTGTTCTCTTAATTATTCGGAGTTAATAAGTTTAGTTTAGTGGGAGATTATTCTTTATCTCCAAGAATATTGTATATCACTTTCTCAAGAACAACGTGTGAGGGGCCATTAAGAATAATACCACAAGGTGAGAGACGCTGACCATCGTCTCCTCATTGTAAGTCTCTATCTAGACACTGATCGCTGTAATGAGCTCATTATTATTATTAGTTATGAAGAACAGAATTAATCTAAAACTCGTCTTTCTCTCTCAGCTGCAGTGACTGCTGTTATATCATTGTCGTATAATGACAGTGGCAGCAGTGACTGTTGTTGTATCATTTTCATGGTGTATAATGGTAGTGACAGCAGTGACTGTTGTTGTAACTATGTCATAGCTGCATCCCATAGTTTTCAAGTTCATTTCTCTATAAAAAAGTTTTAAATATCAGGATGTTCTTTATCATTTTTATTAAACAAATAGAGATTTTATACAAAATTTTAAAATGTCCTAGATTATTTTACAATTTATTGAAATATTTTAGTTTTGTTTTATTAGTTTTATAAAACTGTAATATCAATATAGTTATAGGTTAAGTACTAATTGTATTTTAGAAGCAATGAAACGCTTGTCCTCATACACTAAGAAGGTTAGGTTAGGTCGTGGTTTTCTATTCAGCGTTTCAGGTAAACTCAAATATTCACAATTTATTTCACACTGTGGTTTAATACTAACTGAAAATAGGTACAATTCCAGACTGCTAGGAATAGTACATAATTACACCTACTTGTCCTCTTACATTTACCTCCCCATATTCGGAGGATGGGCTGCATAGTTTATATAATGGTAGTGGTAGTAGTGACTCCTGAAATATTCTTGTCATAGTGTGTATGCATGTGTAGCAATTTTTCCACATGTCTAGCCCCACGTTGGGGTGCCAGATGTGAGATTTTTACCCATTCGCAGACTCTCTAGCATGGCGCTGGGCGCCAGATGTGATATTTTACCCATTCACAGACTCTCTAGCAGGGCGCTGGGCGCCAGATGTGATATTTTACCCATTCACAGACTCTCTAGCAGGGCGCTGGGCGCCAGATGTGATATTTTACCCATTCACAGACTCTCTAGCAGGGCGCTGGGCGCCAGATGTGATATTTTACCCATTCACAGACTCTCTAGCAGGGCGCTGGGCGCCAGATGTGATATTTTACCCATTCACAGACTCTCTAGCAGGGCACTGGGCGCTAGATGTGATATTTTACCCATTCACAGACTCTCTAGCAGGGCGCTGGGCGCCAGATGTGATATTTTACCCATTCACAGACTCTCTAGCAGGGCACTGGGCGCTAGATGTGAGATTTCTGGTTATTGGGATGTATATTTGAATGTTTGTCTTCGACAAACATATGAATACACTCCGGAGGCGTGAGTAAGACGCCAAGGTACAAGTATTTCAGAAAGTGTTGAAGACCAGGGCTGTCTTCTATTCCACATGCAATACCAGACCTTCCACACATAGGTCATTGTCTCTGCTACTTGCTTGCGAGCAAATTTAACAGGTAGCAGATGGTGGGCCTCACACCGAATTTTGTATTCAGTGCTTGAGGCTCTGGGCTGGATCCCGAGCCAACTCAAACTATTGACAATATCAAGAAGAAATTGAAAAGAATAATGGGGGCAGTACTTCATAATTAGGAATGACATTCAAGGCACGTATAACAAAATAATTGAATTTATTAAACAAGTTATGTACTAATACACAGTGACTCACATTCGTTGTTACTGAAGAGTGTCACTTCAACAACCGTCAAAACACCACCTCGCAGCAAGAATCCGTTTCCACCACTCTCGCAGGTGTAAGATACAACTGTCTACACCCAACAGGTCATGACCTAAAGGGTCATGACAATTACCACACTTGCGTCTGGCAGTATCCTAACACCTCACCAACACAACAAATTTACACTCGTAAATAAATACAAAAGAACACTGTCACCAAGACATTCACAACAACAATAACAAGTAATTACTGTATTTTATCAGTGTCACAAAGACACTAAATCACAATGAATTAATTAACACTCAATTAATTTACGATACTCACTCTGTCAGTCAACATTCAATCAATTAATTAACAACCATAAGTTAAACACTGTGATTATTGACTGTCAGTTCACACAGACAGTCAATAATCAGTCAATTAGTTTACATTAATCACACTGTCACTCAACCAGTTAACAATCAATTAATCAACACGTCAATAATCATGATAATTAGAATACTTATTATTGCTTATCACACAGACGAAACAATAACAAGGTATCACCTCACAATATAACCCTTAATGAGATAATCATACAATAATAATATGTGTCACTAAGACAACCATAATTACACCACTTACTTACGTGTGACAAAGATGACCGTAGTAATTAACCACTCCCTGTGACAGATGTTAACACCCCATCTCAAATGTGTGTAATAATATTGTTCACACACACACACATACGTCATCGGTCACTCCACTAACCACGTGACATTTGTAAGTGATCTGACAGCTTCACACTTCCACATTCACATTGGGACTCCCAGAAAGAGAAAGCTGGTGGAAAGATATACTATAATCTAGCCGAGATTGGGTGATTACTGATCACCAAAATTCATATGTGTACAACACTTAAAATAACCAGGATTTTAGCACTTACATTCAATCACTCACACTTTTTTGCCTACTATGATCCAGGTCGCTGGTAAACTGGGGATTTTAAGCGAGGGAGCCCAACATTGTATCCTCCACAACAATGTTAGTTAAAGCTCACACCTCAAGCTTCCCTGATGGTAGAGGGTAAATACTTGGAGATAGCTTGGTTTGCAACACACGAGCTGGTCAATCACCTTGACCAGCTCGCGTGGTCCATCAATAGCTCTAGTGTAGTTTATCACCCTCACTCAATCACTCCTTTAGAATGTTAGTACAATTAACCCCTCTTAGTGAGAATTGAAATGGCCTGCTCACACACACCGCTTCCCATTTTCTGTGTTGCATGGTTGTATACAACTGCACGTACAAACTCACACACAAGGCGTGTGATAGTTGAGTGGACAGTACGCTGGATACATAGTCCTGTGGTCCCGGGTTCGATTCCAGAGGCCGGCGGAAACAGATGGGCAGAGTTTCTTTCACCTTGATGCCCCCTGTTGTCTAGCAGTAAATAGGTACCTGGGAGTTAGACAGCTGTTACGGGCTGCTTCTTGGAGTGTGTGTGTTGGATAGTAGTTAGTAACAGTTGAGAGGCGGGCCAAAAGAGGTGGGCTCAACACGTGCAAGCAAAACTAGGTGAATACAACTAGGTGAAAACACACACACCAGAGAGAGAGATTACCTCGCCTCCTCTCGACATCGATATAGTGAACCACCACGATTTCCCTCGTAACAACGGTCCGCACACTTCTCCTTGGGATATTTCACACGTGATTGTCACTTAAGATGCTTCACTGCTGAACTGACAATCACCTCCTCTGAGACTCCACCTGAGTGAGTCTTGCCGCTGTGAATCAGGATAGGAGGACATAGTGACTCACACCATCTCCCTTGTCGGTTACCCGAGATCTCATCTCTCTGTCTCTCTCTCTCTCTCTCTCTCTCTCTCTCTCTCTCTCTCTCTCTCTCTCTCTCTCTCTCTCTCTCTCTCTCTCTCTTCTCTCTTCTCTCTTCTCTCTTCTCTCTCCTCTCTCTCTCTCTCTCTCTCTCTCTCTCTCTCTCTCTCTCTCTCTCTCTCTCTCTCTCTCTCTCTCTCTCTCTCTCTCTCTCTCTCTCTCTCTCTCTCTTTCTCTCTCTCTCTCTCTCTCTCTCTCTCTCTCTCTCTCTCTCTCTCTCTCTCTCTCTCTCTCTCTCTCTCTCTCTCTCTCTCTCTCTCTCTCTCTCTCTCTCTCTCTCTCTCTTTCTCTCTCTCTCTCTCTCTCTCTCTCTCTCTCTCTCTCTCTCTCTCTCTCTCTCTCTCTCTCTCTCTCTCTCTCTCTCTCTCTCTCTCTCTCTCTCTCTCTCTCTCTCCTTCCAGTGAGATCACAGGTCCAGATATTTCACACTGCTTGTACCTGACATATGGCACATGTGGTCTCGGCTTAGTCCTCGAACCGTTGATGGTGTCGTAAATCCTCTATCCTTCTGATGTAGATAAATCCTGTAATACTTGTAGTTACATTAATCCTGTAAATGACACCTGTAATACGCAGTGATTCGGATCTGGTGCTTTGGGGTCCGAACTTAGAACTTAGGATAAAGAGGCCTGTCTTCGAGCTTCTGAAGAACAGTCCCTTCGTCCCTGAACGTTCTCGACCGAATGATCCTCATGGAGGAACTCGTGGAACCTCCATGATACTGGGACGTTATCACCTGGTGACCAATCACAACACCTAGGCCTTCCCGCCTTTCATGTGAACTCCTCTGATTGGGAGAGGCATCCTTGGCACCTCGAGACGTCATGTCTAGTTTCACCGAGTCCAGTAAGAGGTCCACACTTTTTCTGAGGGGGTGAGCTGAAGAATAGTAGTCAGTACCCAAGCGTATCAGTGGGGAGAGAACCTGTCCTGACCCTCCAATACCACTTTGTAGCAAACATTCCTCCCCTTGGCAGAGGGTACTAGGAGGGAACCTCCCTCATTCAGAGGCCACCTCGCCTCTAGGTACTAGGAGGGTACCTCCCTCCTAGTACTGTCGCTGTTGCGACGCCAGTGCAGCAGATCCCGATGACCCAGGACAGAACCGATGGCCTGTTTTGACTCCTCAAGTGAAAAGGAATCCAATGTTATCCAACTTGACACACTTGGGATAGCAACTAACGAAGTTGTGTCTTGCAAGCACTTATGCAAGCAATAAATTTGTGCTATGAGATATACATCTCTCGCAGTGTATAATGGTAATGTCAGCAGTGACTTCTTATGTATCCTTGTCATAGTGCATATAATGTAGTAGAAGCAGTGATTGCTGTTATTTCCTTGTCATAGTGAGTAGAATGATAGTGGCAGCAGAGACTGCTATTGTATCTTTGGCAAAGTGTGTATAATGATAGTGGCAGCAGAGACTGCTATTTTATCTTTGGCAAAGTGTGTATAATGATAGTGAAAGCAGTGACTGCTGTTGTATCCTTGAAATAGTGAGTATAATGGGAGTGTCACTGCTTGTTGTTTTCCTGTGAGTATAATGGTAGCGGCAGCAGTGGCTGTTGTTGTGTTCTTGTCATAGCCTGTATAATGGCAGTGATCGCATTGACTGGAGTTGTATGACACTGTTTTCTTAGTGAGTTTAATGGTAGTGACAGCAGTGTCTACTGTATCCTTGACATAGTGAGAATAATGGTAGTGCCAACAGTGAATGTAATCATTCATTCTTGGCATTTTTCATTCATGTTGCTTCAACATACACTCTCCATTGAGTAGTTTAAGAAGGAGGTAATAGAGAATGAGCTAATACTAATAATAAAATATGTTTAGAGGGACAAGCAGCCTGTGTATGTATGTGCATTTGGCTGGTATCAAGATCTCAAAGTCAAACTAATTACCCACTTTAGGTTGCATTTCCACAACAGATGACTAATTCCCAGGTCCGTACTTACTGCTAGATGAACCAAGGAATTAGGTGAAAGGAAACGAGCCTAACCATGTCTCTCTCACCTGGGACTCGAACCCGGGATTCTCGATTGTGAGTTGAGAACCAATCTGACTGTAAAACCGACACTTCTGTTCTGGTGATACCATGTTGTATTCTCTACATATAGAAAATTGAACAGTGTAGATGTTCTTGTCCTTATGAACCAGCCTCCCACGCTACCAGTCCTGCTCACACACTCACCTGGAGTTTTAAGGAATCTAAATTCTAGCCAATGAACACAAAATCCGAGATTGATTTATTTTTCCTGTAATTTATGAAGATGTTAATTGAAATAAAAATATGGATCTGCTAGTCTTTATATTTTCCGTCTGTGACTGGCGTTTATCTACTCAACTATGGTAAGAAGTTATCCACGCAACTAGTTAGTTGAGTGGATAACTACTTACCATAGTTTAGTGGATAACTACTTACCATAGTTGAGTGGATAACTACAGTAAGTAGTTATCCACTCAACTATCCACTAGTTAGTTTACCACTCAAACGTCGATATAAAGTTGAGTCCACTTGCAACAAAATAAATGTTACCAAGTTATTTAATTCATGACTTAGTAACAAATTTCATATCACAGTATCCTGGGATGAGTTCAAGGACCTAATGTCTGTGATAGAAACACAAGAGCTATTGTATCTAATACAGTTGCGCTACTGTGTGTAATACAACACCAGAGCTGGACTGTGTAATACAACACCAGACCTCCTATTTGTAATACAATAGTAGAACTATTGTGTGTAATACAACAGTAGAGTTATTGGGTTAAATACAACACTAGCGCTAGTGTGTTTAATACAACACCAGAGCTGGTATCTGTAATACAACACTAGAGCTGGTATCTGTAATACAACACCAGAGCTGGTCTCTGTAATACAACACCAGAGCTGGTATCTGTAATACAACACTAGAGCTGGTATCTGTAATACAACACCAGAGCTGGTCTCTGTAATACAACACCAGAGCTGGTATCTGTAATACAACACTAGAGCTGGTCTCTGTAATACAACACTAGAGCTGGTATCTGTAATACAACACTAGAGCTGGTCTCTGTAATACAACACAAGAGCTGGTCTCTGTAATACAACACTAGAGCTGGTCTCTGTAATACAACACTAGAGCTGGTCTCTGTAATACAACACTAGAGCTGGTCTCTGTAATACAACACTAGAGCTGGTCTCTGTAATACAACACTAGAGCTGGTCTCTGTAATACAACACTAGAGCTGGTCTCTGTAATACAACACAAGAGCTGGTATCTGTAATACAACACTAGAGCTGGTCTCTGTAATACAACACTAGAGCTGGTCTCTGTAATACAACACTAGAGCTGGTCTCTGTAATACAACACCAGAGCTGGTCTCTGTAATACAACACTAGAGCTGGTCTCTGTAATACAACACTAGAGCTGGTCTCTGTAATACAACACTAGAGCTGGTCTCTGTAATACAACACCAGAGCTGGTCTCTGTAATACAACACCAGAGCTGGTATCTGTAATACAACACTAGAGCTGGTCTCTGTAATACAACACTAGAGCTGGTCTCTGTAATACAACACTAGAGCTGGTCTCTGTAATACAACACCAGAGCTGGTCTCTGTAATACAACACCAGAGCTGGTATCTGTAATACAACACTAGAGCTGGTCTCTGTAATACAACACTAGAGCTGGTATCTGTAATACAACACTAGAGCTGGTCTCTGTAATACAACACCAGAGCTGGTCTCTGTAATACAACACTAGAGCTGGTCTCTGTAATACAACACTAGAGCTGGTCTCTGTAATACAACACTAGAGCTGGTCTCTGTAATACAACACCAGAGCTGGTATCTGTAATACAACACTAGAGCTGGTCTCTGTAATACAACACTAGAGCTGGTCTCTGTAATACAACACTAGAGCTGGTATCTGTAATACAACACTAGAGCTGGTCTCTGTAATACAACACTAGAGCTGGTCTCTGTAATACAACACTAGAGCTGGTCTCTGTAATACAACACCAGAGCTGGTCTCTGTAATACAACACAAGAGCTGGTCTCTGTAATACAACACTAGAGCTGGTCTCTGTAATACAACACTAGAGCTGGTCTCTGTAATACAACACTAGAGCTGGTCTCTGTAATACAACACTAGAGCTGGTCTCTGTAATACAACACTAGAGCTGGTCTCTGTAATACAACACTAGAGCTGGTATCTGTAATACAACACTAGAGCTGGTCTCTGTAATACAACACCAGAGCTGGTCTCTGTAATACAACACTAGAGCTGGTCTCTGTAATACAACACTAGAGCTGGTCTCTGTAATACAACACCAGAGCTGGTATCTGTAATACAACACTAGAGCTGGTCTCTGTAATACAACACCAGAGCTGGTATCTGTAATACAACACTAGAGCTGGTCTCTGTAATACAACACTAGAGCTGGTCTCTGTAATACAACACCAGAGCTGGTCTCTGTAATACAACACTAGAGCTGGTCTCTGTAATACAACACCAGAGCTGGTATCTGTAATACAACACTAGAGCTGGTCTCTGTAATACAACACTAGAGCTGGTCTCTGTAATACAACACTAGAGCTGGTATCTGTAATACAACACTAGAGCTGGTCTCTGTAATACAACACAAGAGCTATTGCGTGTAATACAACATAAGATCTATTGTGTATAATACTGCACTTGAGCGATTGTGTATAATATACCACTTGAGCTATATTGTGCATAATTCAACACTAGAGCTACTGTGTGTAAAACAACACATAAGTTATTGTGTTTTTAACTACACACGTATAACTATAACCTTAGTTATATGTGTATATAAGTATAACTATAATCATAGGAATATATAACCATAACTATAAGCATATAACTATAACTATAGTCATATGGATATAAAACTATACATATAGTTATATGTGAATATAACTATACCTATAGTTATATATGTACCTAACTATACTTATAGTTATCTATTTAAATAATAATGGAAATGTTCGTTTGTTCAAAATCGCTAATCTCCGAAAGTTCTTCACTGATTGCTTTGAAATTTTCACACAACGTTCCATTCGCATCCAAGTGGGTTTTTATATACATACTATATAGATCTTACGTCAGTGACAGGGTTAAAAAACATGCTTTTTCATGTGAGGGAAATCTTCGAAACCTCTTCCAATTGCTTTGAAATTTTGACACAACGTTGCATTCAAATAGGCGCATGTTTTTATATACCTAATATATACAGGCCTCATCTGTGACAGGGAAAAAACTTGTTTTTTTTTTTAAACAGCGCCATCTGTTGGCTGTAAGAGCAAAACACACTGTGATCACCGAAAGCTCTTCACCAATTGCTTTGAAATTTTGACACAACATTCCATTTAATTACGTGCATGTTTATAAATATATACTTACTATATAATTGCAACACATGTGACAGGCAAAAACATGCTTCTTTGAAAAACAGCGCCATCTGTTGCATGTAATAGCCAGACACGTTATCCTAAATATGTTACAATTCCATTTCAATATTTCCGATTGCATTGATAAATTGAATTTTAATAGATTTCGATTTATTTTCATTTTTGTTTATTTATTTTGGGTAACATGGCATTGGAATTGAGCTGTATCGTTCAAATTTCTATTTCACACAGATAGATATATTAGACGAACTATTTCACACAGATAGATATATTAGACGAACTATTTCACACAGATAGATATATTAGACGAACTATTTCACACAGATAGATATATTAGACGAACTATTTCACACAGATAGATATATTAGAAGAGGAAGGGAAGTAGCCATATATGTTAGGGACAATTTGAAATGAAGTCTCAAAGAAGGAATCAAAACTGAGCCACACACAGAAACTATTTGGATAGAATTAAACGAAAAAGCAAATAATATTATAATAGGAGTTATATATAGGCCACCAAATTTAAACAGAATGGAAGCAAAGCATCTATGGGATGAAATATCTAGAGCATCTAGATCTAACAGTATTTATGTCATGGGGGACTTTAATTTTAGTGGAATAAACTGGGTGAACAAAACAGGGAATAGTGAAGCAGAAAATTTTCTAGAATTATTTGACGATTGCTTTCCTATGCAACACATTAAGGAACCAACACGGGAAAATAATATTATAGATTTAGTGTTAACTAATGATATTAATAGGGTATTAAAAGTATCAACACAAGACAGAACACGAAACAATGGGTATAAATTGGATAAGTTTTGATTTAGGAAAGACTTGGGTAAATACTGGTTCAGTAACAGGGTTGTTGATTTGTGGAACCAATTGCCGCGTAACATTGTGGAGGTGGGGTCCCTCGATTGTTTCAAGCGCGGGTTGGATATGTATATGAGTGGGATTGGGTGGTTATAAATAAGAGCTGCCTCGTATGGGCCAATAGGCCTTCTGCAGTTACCTTTGTTCTTATGTTCTTATGTTCTTAACAGGAAACAAATTAACGCCATCGAAATAGGGAGTAAGCTAGGGAACAGTGATCATAAAAAAATCAGATTTAGCATAGAATGGAATAGATCTGAAGGAGAAAATTCTGTCAAAGTGCCTGATTTTCGAAAAGCTGATTTCAATAGCCTTAGAAAATTTTTGGGTCAAATAGATTGAAAAGTTTTGGGTATGGGTTGTGGGCCGCTATTGGGGCTGGACATGAACCCAGCGATAGGTGACGTAAAAGAGGTTTTCGATGTGGATTCAAAATATAACCTATTTAAAAATATTCTAAGCAAAGCCCAGGAATGTAGTATACCATATAAATTAATAGATCGAATACTAATGATCCAAAGTTGATAACGAAGAATTTGAAGAACCTTATAGGTAAGAAGAGAGCGTGGTACAAAATGATTAAGAATGGGGATGTCTGTTTAGAACAGGAATTCGTACAACTGGTTAGAAATACTAAAAATGAGATAAGGAAAGCAAAATGAAACTATGAAGTTCGCATAGCAGAGCAAGCAAAGACAAATCCTAAAGGGTTTTTCCAATTATACCGGACAAGGATTAGGGAAAGGATAGGTCCATTAAAAACTGAGACAGGTCAAATAACAGATAATGATGAAGAGTTGAGTAGTATTTTTAATATTTTTTTATATCTATATATACTAAAGAGGAACTTGGCAGTGTGCCTTCAGCCTGACAAGTCTATGTGGGTGGGGACGAGGACAGGTTGACTAGTTTAGCAGTTACCAGGGAGGATGTATTTGAACAAATAGTTAAACTCAAACCAAACAAATCCCCATGGCCGGATGAAGTGTTTCCCAGGGTGCTTAAAGAATGCAAAGAGGAGCTATCCGAGCCACTGTCTACCATATTTAATAAATCAATAGAGGTAGGCAGAGTGCCAGAGTCATGGAAGGTTGCTAATGTGATACCAATTTTTAAGAAAGGAGACAGATCACTTGCGTCAAACTATCGGCCAATTAGCCTAACGTCTATTTGTGGGAAAGTTACTTGAATCGATTATTGCAAATAAAATTCGTCTTCATCTTGAAAAACATAAATTAATATATGAGTCGGAACATGGTTTAACAAATGGCCGTCCATGTTTAACATGGACGGCCATGTTATCTTTTTTGTTATCTTTTGTTATCTTTTTATTCCAGCATAGTTGAGGCAGTTGATAGTGGTAAGGATTGTGATGTCGTGTACCTTGAATTTAGCAAAGCTTTTGATACAGTGCCACATGAAAGACTGATTAAAAAGATAGAGGCTCATGGTATTGGGGGTGCTATATTAAGCTGGATTAGGGCATGGCTATACCAAAGAAAACAGAGAGTTAGTATAAATGGAGTTAAGTCATCGTGGGAAAATATTGTAAGTGAAGTGCCTCAAGGCTCTGTCCTGGGATCTCTGTTGTTTATAATATATATAAATGATTTAGATTCAGGTTTGAGTAACAACATTTGCAAATTTGCCAATGATGCAAAAATCGGCAGGGAAATTAACACGGAAGAAGACTCACTATCACTTCAAGTTCATCTAAATAGGGTTTTAAAATGGTCAAAGGATTGGCAGATGCAGTTTAATGCTGATAAATGTAAAGTTTTGAGGCTAGGTAATGATGATAGTTACAATTAGAGTCAGAGTGAGAGGGTGTGTTAGCTGGAGCTCCGATTGTAGTAATATTATTACAGCAATAATGGAAGGATTAGTGAAGGAACTGATGAATCTAGTTGGAGCTCTGAGGACAGAGTTGGATTCGCTATGGGAGGAGGTACGACAGCTGAAACAACATCAGGCAGAAACAAAGGAGGAGACCAGAATTAAAAAGACCTCGTCTAGGCAAGATGAAAAGGACAGGGGTCATAAGAAGACCTTGGCAAAACCGACAACTAATAGCCTAAGGACTTCTAACGCACTTGACGTATTAGAGGACGAGTGCTGTGGTGAACCTGTAGTTCAACGAGGAGCATTGAAACGCAGGTCCTTCAAAGTGCTCAAAAGGAAACGGGAGAAACGAAGCGAACTTTGGTTGTGGGAGATTCCCAGGTGAGGTATTTAGACAAAACGTTTTGTGCCAGAGATACGGCGAACAGGTTAAGGGTTTGCTCTCCGGGAGCTGGAATTGGTGATATTGTTGGAAACATGAATGATATTATGACGGGAAATGGGAACAAACCCATTATTTGTATTAGTGCAGAGGGAAATGATGTTGGACGAGTTAGGAGTGAGGAACTAATACAGAGATTCAAGACAGCCATAGAATTAATTAGGAGCAAGGGAGGAATCCCGATCATATGTGGCATTCTTCCAAGAAAGGGAGTGGAAAATGAACGGATGTCGAGGGCTCTTGGTGTCAATTGCCGGCTGGAAAGATATTGCAAATTAAATGCAATATTTTTCATAGACAACTGGGAACACTTCTATGGAAGAAATGAAATGTATGCTCGTGATGGGGTGCATCTATCGAGGACTGGGGTTGTTGTTGTTGCGAACTCGTTGGAACCAGTGCTTAGAGGTGTTTGTTTGGGCTTAAACTGTTAGTAGATAGTGGTATGGGAATTGATTTGGAAGGAGGTAATAAAAGTATGTGTTTGTGTTAGAAGGAGTTGGCAAAATGATCAGGGAAAGAGAAGGGCCTCAAAATAACAATTCACTTAGGGTATATTTCACTGACTGGTGATATTGTGATATCACTCAATACTCACACTGATACTGACTCACACAAATGATACTCACACAAATCAGTACATTGATCATCATTATTGCAGGTATTACACAGCAAATCTTGCAAAAAGCAAACTCCTAAATAGCACCTGCTTATCAGTTTACAACCAAAATGTTAGGTCACTTGGTAAACATTTTGATGATATAAATGCACTACTCACAGCCCTAGGTACTAAATTATCATTCATCATTTTAACAGAAACTTGGCTATGTAAAGACTATACCCAACTCTACAACTTAGCTGGTTATAAAGCCATTCATAACTGCATGCCTAATAAAAAAGGAGGTGGCACAGCAATATTTTACAAAGATACCGTCATCTGCAATAGTGTCATTAGTGATAGAGACGACTATTGTGAATATACCTTTGCCAAGTTCTCCAGTAAATCCCTTAAATCCTCCCTGACTATCGGTGCCATCTATAGATTTCCTAATACCAACATAGCTTCATTCTCAGACAACGTAAGGAATCTTATCTTAAATAACAATCTCAACAAAAATCACATCATTCTGGGAGGTGATTTCAATATTGACCTGGGTCTTCAAAACAACCCTCAAGTTGACTATTTCCGTAACAGCATGCACTCTTGTATGTTAATCCCCACAATCACCAAGCCCACCCGAGTCAATCAAACATCTGTCACTACCTTGGATCACTTACGGACTAATATAACAGCTCCCCTTACATCTGGGGTAATCTATGATAGAACAACTGACCACTATCCTACCTTCCTCATAGCAAACATTGACACAATACCACCAGAAAGCATGAAACTCTCATTCAGGCTACACAGTGAATCAGGTTTAGGCAATCTCTCTCTAATGCACTTCACAATATTAACTGGGAATCTGAATTCAATAATACACAGGATATAAACTCATTAACTACCCACTTTCTCTCCAAAATTCAAAGCCTCTACAACACTCACTGTCCCCTCCTTACCAAACAAGTAACTGACAAAAGAAAAACAATCCGTGGCTCACAAGTGGCATAATCAACTCAATCAACAAAAAACATGAATATGAAAAGAAATTTAGGATTGGCCTAGTTACAAAGGAAGTAGTTAAAAGATACTCATCAGTGCTTACCAGTATCATAAGAAAAGCTAAACTTTCATATTATGAGACTATATTCAAAGAAGCAAAAGGCAACATGAAAAGCACATGGAATACCATCTCTAATATCCTAGGAACTAAACAACACTCCCACAACCAGATAACTCTATCTAAGGATGGCTTTACACCGTCAACTGAATTAGAAATGGCAAATGAATTTAATAGCTTCTTTTCATCGGTTGGTGCTAACCTTGCCAGTAAAATCCCACAGACTCAGACACATATCAACACATATCTCTCAGGCAGCTATCCAAACTCTCTTCTCCTTTCACCAGTCAGCCCGACAGATGTTGTGTCCATCATACACTCACTAAAAACCAAAGCTGGGAACATCAGTGAAATCCCATCCATTGTATACAAGAGCGCCTCCCATGCCCTTGCGCCACCTATAGCTCTGCTGTTCAACAAATCCCTTGAGTGTCATACCTTCCCTGATATCCTTAAAAAAGCAAGAGTAACGCCAGTTCATAAAGGAGGTAATCCGTCAGACATAAACAATTATAGACCAATATCAAACCTACCCATACTATCAAAAATGTTTGAAAAAATTATCACCAAGCAGCTCTACTCCTATCTCGTAAAATTCGACATTCTTAGCCCCTGTCAGTTTGGCTTCCACTCCCAAAAGAGTACCAACGATGCAATTATTAGTCTCCTTGATATAATTTACTCAGCCTTTGACAAAAATGAGTTTCCGATTGGACTCTTCATTGACCTGAGAAAGGCCTTTGATACTGTTACTCACAATTACCTCTTACGTAAACTCCATCATTATGGAATCCAGGGCCATGCACTGGACTATATCCAATCCTATCTTAGAAATAGACACTAATGTGTAACCATCAATAATATAACCTCTCCCACTCTACCAATAACCGTTGGAGTCCCATAGGGCAGCATCTTGGGACCTCTCCTATTTCTTATATACATCAATGATCTGCCTAATGACTCTAACATTCTGAAACCAATTTTGTTTGCTGATGATACTACCCTCATCTACTCTAACCCCAACCCACATACTCTAAATAATGTTGTTAATAATGAACTATAAAAAGTCCACTTATGGATGTCAACCAACAAACTAACACTTAACATAGAAAAGACCTACTACATCATATTTGGAAGCAAATCTACAAATGCAATTCAGCTTCAGATAGATAATGTAAACATTAGCAATTAAAATGAGGGAAAGTTTCTTGGCCTATTCCTAGACAAGAGTATCAACTTCAGCACCCACATACAACACATAACTAAGAAAGTCTCTAAAACAGTTGGTATACTCTCCAAAATCAGATATTATGTACCTAACATAATTATGCACTAATCTATCCCTATCTTAATTATGGAATCTGTGCATGGGGTTCAACCACTGCAAACCACCTCAAGTCCATCATCACCCAGCAAAAATCTGCTATCAGAATAATAACAAATTCTGCTTTCAGACAACACTCAGGCCCCTTGTTTAACTCCCTAAACATGCTAAACATAATCTCACTCCACAAATTCTCTTGTGTCAATTACATTTACAAAACCCTGTTCTTAAATGCAAATCCTGCTCTGAAACTCTTCCTGGACAGATGTAATAGGACCCATTATCACCACACCAGAAATAAATATCTTTTTGATATCCCCAGAGTCAAACTTAATCTGTGTAAACACTCTATGCAAATAAAGGGACCCAGTCTATGGAACTCACTCCCTAATGAATTGAAAAGCTGTCCAACTTTTGCGTCATTCAAAAATAAAAATAAAAAGTACCTGATTTCATCTGCATAGTTTTTTACCTTCTGCTTAAAAATTACTCAAGATTGAGATTTAAAGATACTCAAGATCAATTAAAAGATTGCTACTCAATCTCCCAATCCTTATGTACCCAATCTGAACATCTTTACCATTGTGATCATTGCTGTCTTCATATATGTGCTATCAATCTGCTGTATGGTGTCTATTATTCTTGTTTAAATTACCAATCAAGTTGTCAATGTAATCAATCAGAGCTTTAATATAACAATGTGTTTTACTATACTTACTAATCTCTCTCATCTCATTTTTTTCTTGCCATGTATCTGTTATCATTTTATTAATTCTGCTAAAATTTACCTACTTAAAATTATCTGTTAAATTAAGGACCTGCCCGAAACGCTGTGTGTACTAGTGGCTTTACAATATTGTAAATACTATGCAATGTATTCTCTCAAACCCAATTTATATTCTTGTATATAAATAAATAAATAAAAAATAAATAAATTAATAAATAAATAACAGTAGAAGTCTAAGAAATAAAATAAACGAATTAAATACTCTTGTCTGCACAGAAAAAATAGATATTATTGCACTTACCGAAACGTGGATGAATGTAGAAAATAGAGAACTATTAGCTGAATATCAAATAAATGGATTTAAACTATTTCACACAGATCGATATATTAGACGAGGAGGTGGAGTAGCCATATATGTTAGGGACAATTTGAAATGTAGTCTCAAAGAAGGAATCAAAACTGAGCCACACACAGAAACTATTTGGATAGAATTAAACGAAAAAGCAAATAATATTATAATAGGAGTTATATATAGGCCACCAAATTTAGACAGAGTGGAAGCAAAGCATCTATGAGATGAAATATCTAGAGCATCTAGATCTAACAATATTTATGTCATGGGTGACTTTAATTTTAGTGGAATAAACTGGTTGAACAAAACAGGGAATAGTGAAGCAGAAGATTTTCTAGACTTAATTGATGATTGCTTTCTTACGGAACACATTAAAGAACCAACGCGGGAAAAAAATATTTTAGATTTAGTGTTAACTAACAGGGAAACACAAATTAATGACATCGAAATAGGGAGTGAGTTAGGGAACAGTGATCACAAAAAAATCAGATTTAGCATAGAATGGAATAGACCTGTAGGAGAAAATTATGTTAAAGGGCCAGATTTTTTAAAAACTTATTTTAGTTGCCTAAGAAATTTTTTTGGTCAAATAGATTTTAAATTCTTGGGCATGGGGGGATGGGCCGGTTTTGGAGCGGGATATGAAGCCAGTGATAGGTGACATAAAAGGGGATTTCGATGTGGATTCAATATATAACTAATTTAAGAATATTCTAAACAAAGCACAGGAACATAGTATACCGTACAAATTGAATAGATCGAATACTAATGACCCAAAATTGATAACGAAGAATTTGAAGAACCTTATTGGTAAAAAGAGAGCGTGGTACAAAAGGATTAAGAATGGGGAAGTCAGTAGAACTGGAATTCGTACAACTGGTTAAACATGTAAAAAAGAGATAAGGAAAGCAAAAAGAAACTATGAAGTTCGCATAGCAGGGCAAGCAAAGACAAATCCTAAAGAGTTTTTTCAGTTATATCGAACTAAGACAATGGAAAGGATAGGTCCATTAAAAACTAAGACAGGTCAAATTTCAGATAATGACGAGGAGATGAGTAGTATTTTTATTAAATATTTCATATCTGTATTTACTTAAGAGGATCTTAACAATATGCCTTCAGCCGAACAAGTCTATGTGGGTGGGGACGAGGACAGGTTGACAGTTACCAGAGAGGATGTAATTAAACAAATAGTTAAACTCAAATCAAACAAATCCCCAGGGCCGGATGAAGTGTTTGCCAGGGTGCTTAAAGAATGCAAAGAGGAGCTTTCCGAGCCACTGTCTACGATATTTAATAAATCAATAGAGTTAGGCAGAGTGCCTGAGTCATGGAAGGTAGCTAATGTTGTACAAATTTTTAAGAAAGGAGATAGATCACTTGTGTCAAACTATCGGCCAATTAGCCTAACGTCTATTGTGGGAAAGTTACTTGAATCGTTAATTGCAAATACAATTCGTCTTCATCTTGAAAAACATAAATTAATAAATGAGTCGCAACATGGTTTTACAAATAAAAGTTCATGTTTAACAAATTTGCTATCTTTTATTCCAGCATAGTTGAGGCAGTTGATAGTGGTAAGGATTGTGATGTTGTGTACCTTGACTTTAGCAAATCTTTTGATACATAAGAACATAAGAACAAAGGTAACTGCAGAATGCCTATTGGCCCATACGAGGCAGCTCCTATCTATAACCACCCAATCCCACTCATATACTTCTCCAACCCGCGCTTGAAACAATCGAGGGACCCCACCTCCACCACGTTACGCGGCAATTGGTTCTACAAATCAACAACCCTGTTACTGAACCAGTATTTACCCAAGTCTTTCCTAAATCTAAACTTATCCAATTTATATCCATTGTTTCGTGTGGTGTCTTGTATTGATACTTTTAATACCTTATTAATATCTTTTTTGTTATGTCCATTCATCCACTTGTAAACCTCTATCATGTCACCCCTTACTCTTTGCCTTTCGAATGAATGCAATTTAAGCTTTGTTAAGCTTTCTTCATATGAAAAGATTTCTAATGTGGGGAATTAACTTAGTCATCCTACGCTGGACACGTTCAAGTGAATTTATATCCAATCTATAGTAAGGCGACAAAAACTGAACTGCATAATCTAAATGGGGCCTAACCAGAGCAAGATATAGCTGAAGAACCACACCAGGTGTCTTGTTACTAACGCTTCGATTAATAAATCCCAGTGTCCTATTTACCTTATTACAAACATTCATGCATTGATCCTTTTGTTTTAAATTCTTACTTATCATAACTCCCAGATTCCTTTCGCAATTCGACTTCGCAATCTCAACACCATCTAGCTCGTATCTTGTAACTCTATCATCATTACCTAGCCTCAAAACTTTACATTTATCAGCATTAAACTGCATCTGCCAATCCTTCGACTATTTCAAAACCCTATTTAGATCAACTTGAAGTGATAGTGAGTCTTCTTCCGTGTTATTTTCCCTGCCGATTTTTGTATCATCGGCAAATTTGCAAATGTTGCTACTCAAACCTGAATCTAAATCATTGATATATATTATAAACAACAGAGGTCCCAGGACAGAGCCCTGAGGCACTCCACTTACAACATTTTCCCACCCTGACTTATCCCCATTTATACTAACTCTCAGTTTCCTTTGGAATAGCCATGCCCTAATCCAACTTAATATAGCACCCCCAATACCATGAGCCTCTATCTTTTTAATCAGTCTTTCATGTGGCACTGTATCAAAAGCTTTGCTAAACTCAAGGTACACAACATCGCAATCCTTACCACTATCAACTGCCTCAACTATGCTGGAATAAAAAGATAGCAAATTTGTTAAACATGAACGGCCATTTGTAAAACCATGTTGCGACTCATTTACTAATTTGTGTTTTTCAAGATGAAGACGAATTTTATTTGTAATTATCGATTCAAGTATTTTTCCCACAATAGACGTTTTGCTAATTGGTCGATAGTTTGACGCAAGTGATCTATCTCCTTTCTTAAAAACTGGTATCACATTAGCAACTTTCCATAACTCTGGCACTCTGCCTGACTGTATTGATTTATTAAATATGGTAGACAGTGGCTCGGAAAGCTCCTCTTTGCATTCTTTAAGCACCCTGGCAAACACTTCATCCGGCTCTGGGGATTTGTTTGGTTTGAGTTTATCTATTTGTTCAAATACATCCTCCCTGGTAACTGCTAAACTAGTCAAACTGTTCTCGTCCCCACCCACATAGACTTGTTCGGCTGAAGGCATATTGTTACGTTCCTTTTTAGTAAATACAGATACAAAATATTTATTAAAAATACTTCTCATCTCTTCATCATTATCTGTTATTTGACCTATCTCAGTTTTTAATGGACCTATCCTTGCCCTAATCTTTGTCCAGTATAACTGGAAAAAACCCTTTAGGATTTGTTTTTGCTTGCTCTGCTATGCGAACTTCATAGTTTCTTTTTGCTTTCCTTATCTCTTTTTTAACACTTCTAACCAGTTGAACGCAATCCTGTTCTAAAAAGATTTCCTCATTCTTAATCCTTTTGTACCACGCTCTCTTTTTACCTATAAGGTTTTTCAGATCCTTTGTTATCCACTTTGGATCATTCGTATTCGATCTATTCAATTTATATGTTATACTACATTCCTGGGCTTTGGTTAGAATATTTTTAAAAATGATATATTTTGAATCCACATTGAAAACCCCTTTTACGTCACCTATCTCTGGGTTCACGTCTAGCTCCAATACCGGCCCACAACCCATACCCAAGACTTTCCAATCTATTTGACCCAAAAAATTTCTTAGGCTATTGAAATCAGCTTTTCGAAAATCAGGCACTTTAACAGAATTTTCTCCTACAGATCTATTCCATTCTATGCTAAATCTGATTTCTTTATGATGACTATTCCCTAGCTCACTCCCTATTTCTATGTCTTTAATTTGTGTTTCCCTGTTAGTTAACACTAAATCTAAAATATTATTTCCCCGCGTTGGTTCCTTAATGTGCTGCGTAAGAAAGCAATCATCAATTAATTCTAGAAAATCTATTGCTTCATTATTCCCTGTTTTGTTTAACCAGTTAATTCCACTAAAATTAAAGTCACCCATGACATAAACGCTGTTAGATCTAGATGCTCTAGATATTTCATCCAATAGATACTTTGCTTCCATTCTGTCTAAATATGGTGGCCTATATATAACTCCTATTATAATATTATTTGCTTTTTCGTTTAATTCTATCCAAATAGTTTTTGTTTGTGGCTCAGTTTTGATTCCCTCTTTGAGACTACATTTCAAATTGTCCCTTGCAAATATGGCTACTCCCCCTCCTCTCTGTTTGTGTGAAATAGTTTAAATCCATTTATTTGATATTCAGCTAATAGTTCTCTATTTTCTACATTCATCCACGTTTCGGTAAGTGCAATAATATCTATTTTTTCTGTGCAGACAAGAGCATTTCAATCGTTTATTTTATTTCTTAGATTTCTAGTGTTTGTGTAATATACCCTAAGTGAATTGTTATTTTGAGGCTCTTCTCTTTTTTTGATCATTTTGCCAATTGTTTTCTCCCACAAACACATACCTTTATTACCTCCTTCCTCCAAATCGATTCCCATACCACTATCTACTAACAGTTTAAACCCAAACAAACGCCTCTAACCACTGGTTCCAACGAGTTCGCAACAGCAACAACCCCAGCCCTCGATAGATACACCCCATCGCAAGCATACATTTCATTTCTTCCATAGAAGTGTTCCCAGTTGTCTATGAAAGATATTGCATTTGATTTGCAATATCTTTACAGCCGGTAATTGACACCAAGTGCCCACGACATCCATTCATTTCCCACTCCCCTTCTTGGAAGAATGCCACATATGATCGGGATTCCTCCTTTGCTTCTAACTAATTCAAATGCTGTTTTATACCTCTGACTCAGTTCCTCACTCCTAACTCGACCAACATCATTTCCTCCCGCGCTAATGCAAATAACAGGATTGTTCTCATTTCCAGCCATAATATTATTCATATTGTTTATAATATCACCAATACCAGCTCCGGGATAGCAAACCCTTAACCTGTTCCCCCTATCTCTAGCACAAAACGTTCTATCCAAATACCTTATCTGGCGCGCGACGAGATCTGGGTAAATCACCGAGGAGCCGAACTTGACAATCGCCGGCCTCCCAGCAAGCAACGGCACCCCACACACAGACTCCACAGGGACACGTAGCATATGAAGTAACACCACCTCTACTGCGTGGTAAGAAGCATTCCCGGAAAACTCCAGGTCAATTGAGGCCTGCCTGGTGACAAGGTCCCCCCCCTACCCATGAATGCAGACCGTCACGGCCCCAGGGGGACCCCGAAGGAGATACACGAGACGCAAGCAACGTCAGCAGCGACACCCAGCTCCACACACCACGCCGGGTTGACAACAACTGCAGGAGCCGGACGAAAACAAACGTACCTCACGGCAGCCCAGATTTTATTTCTTAGAGCGCACTCCCCTCTAAGGTCGACGGCTCAGTGGTAGGGATTTCAAACGTTAGAGGTCTCGGCGTTTGCTCGCGCCTTCATAATTTTTCTATGGTCTCTAGAGTAGGGAATGAGCTGCTTACTACACTCAACGTGTAAAGTAAGCAGTCCCTTCCTCAGAAGGTCCATCTAGACTTTTAGCTTAAAGTTGACGGATTTACTAGAATTTATTATGAAAGAACTCACGTCTACATCCAGGCAAGCACCGTACGTCAAGGTAACGAATATAATACAACACAAGAACTGATGCAAATAATACAACACTAGATCTGTTACATATGTTAGTGACACACAATAGCATACACGTGGCCACCATGTTTCTAGGGACACACAGTAGCAGGACACGTGGCCACCATGGTACTAGGGACACACAGTAACAGGACACGTGGCCACCATGGTACTAGTGACACACAGTAACAGGACACGTGGCCACCATGGTACTAGTGACACACAGTAGCAGGACACGTGGCCACCATGGTACTAGTGACACACAGTAGCAGGACACGTGGCCACCATGGTACTAGTGACACACAGTAGCAGGACACGTGGCCACCATGGTACTAGTGACACACAGTAGCAGGACACGTGGCCACCATGGTACTAGTGACACACAGTAGCAGGACACGTGGCCACCATGGTACTAGTGACACACAGTAACAGGACACGTGGCCACCATGGTACTAGTGACACACAGTAGCAGGACACGTGGCCACCATGGTACTAGTGACACACAGTAACAGGACACGTGGCCACCATGGTACTAGTGACACACAGTAACAGGACACGTGGCCACCATGGTACTAGTGACACACAGTAGCAGGACACGTGGCCACCATGGTACTAGTGACACACAGTAACAGGACACGTGGCCACCATGGTACTAGTGACACACAGTAGCAGGACACGTGGCCACCATGGTACTAGTGACACACAGTAACAGGACACGTGGCCACTATGGTACTAGTGACACACAGTAGCAGGACACGTGGCCACCATGATACTAGTGACACACAGTAGCAGGACACGTGGCCACCATGGTACTAGTGACACACAGTAGGAGGACACGTGGCCACCATGGTACTAGTGACACACAGTAGCAGGACACGTGGCCACCATGGTACTAGTGACACACAGTAGCAGGACACGTGGCCACCATGGTACTAGTGACACACAGTAGCAGGACACGTGGCCACCATGGTACTAGTGACACACAGTAACAGGACACGTGGCCACCATGGTACTAGTGACACACAGGACACACAGTAGCAGGACACGTGGCCACCATGGTACTAGTGACACACAGTAGCAGGACACGTGGCCACCATTGTACTAGTGACACACAGTAGCAGGACAGGTGGCCACCATGGTAATAGTGACACACAGTAGCAGGACACGTGGCCACCATGGTACTAGTGACACACAGTAGCAGGACACGTGGCCACCATGGTACTAGTGACACACAGTAACAGGACACGTGGCCACCATGGTACTAGTGACACACAGTAGCAGGACACGTGGCCACCATGGTACTAGTGACACACAGTAGCAGGACACGTGGCCACCATGGTACTAGTGACACACAGTAGCAGGACACGTGGCCACCATGGTACTAGTGACACACAGTAGCAGGACACGTGGCCACCATTGTACTAGTGACACAGTAACAGGACACGTGGCCACCATGGTACTAGTGACACACAGTAGCAGGACAGGTGGCCACCATGGTACTAGTGACACACAGTAGCAGGACACGTGGCCACCATGGTACTAGTGACACACAGTAACAGGACACGTGACCACCATGGTACTAGTGACACACAGTAGCAGGACACGTGGCCACCATGGTACTAGTGACACACAGTAGCAGGACACGTGGCCACCATGGTACTAGTGACACACAGTAACAGGACACGTGGCCACCATGGTACTAGTGACACACAGTAGCAGTTCAGGTGGCCACCATGGTACTAGTGACACACAGTAACAGGACACGTGGCCACCATGATACTAGTGACACACAGTAACAGGACACGTGGCCACCATGGTACTAGTGACACACAGTAGCAGGACACGTGGCCACCATGGTACTAGTGACACACAGTAACAGGACACGTGGCCACCATGGTACTAGTGACACACAGTAACAGGACACGTGGCCACCATGGTACTAGTGACACACAGTAGCAGGACACGTGGCCTCCATGGTACTAGTGACACACAGTAACAGGACACGTCACCACCATGGTACTATTGACACAGTAGCGGTACACATGGATCTAGTGACACCACAGTAGGGGGCCACGTGGTGACCATGATAACACTATCTCAGGGGACTGTGCTGCACAGGTCAGTACCACTGTGGCGAGCGGCGGGTCGTGTGTAACTGCGCGTCTCTCACCTCTTATAGAAGGACACAATCATACTACCGCATACCACCTCTATGGTATGATAGTGGTACTTTGCCCTTAACCGAACAGAATCATCCTAACGCATATAAGGCCGCAATCATACTTTTGCGTAATAAATACACAACAAATATTCTAAACAATATCCGCAGAAAACCTGAACCTTTCACGATAAGGAATGGCATTAAGCGTTTCGGATTTATTGGTTATTTTTTTTTATATGTACTTTGACAAGAAATTGTTGTTAACATTTTGCCTGGGAGTGATGTGTGGTGTTTGGGGGGTGAAGGGTCTGACTGCTGGCGTGGTCGGCCTCATCCTCCTGGCTGTCGTCACAAAAATAACCAACTACATTCACCCAAAACCGGATGTTAAGATTCAGGAACCTTCTTGGGTGAGTTGCATCTCTTACTGTGTGAAGTTCAAAACTTTTATGTAATCGTTATAATTCCATTAGAGTTGCAAAGATGTATATTGCAGCCAGAATTTTGGTTGTGGGAGAAAGTCCACTTTTGTGTAGTACACGACAAGGGGAAGTCATTGATACACAGTGACGTATATAGTTACGTGAAGATTCTTTCGATATTATCGTAATACTTTGCGATCTATCAATATTTTCACCTGCATATTCTTACCACCTGGATCCTGACATTACCTGACAGACGGTGGGGTTCCCAAGACCAAATATTAAAGACTTTACTGTTTGATGCTGAGAGTGACCACCTACCCTCCCTTATACCCCTGAACCTTCTTAGTTAATATTAGAGCAACTTCCTGAATATCCACACAAGTGGGTCCTTCAGGAATAGTATGCTTCTGTTACACGAATAAAAAATAATTTGTTCTGACAAAGTTATTTCATTATTTTTTAGCCATGAATACTCTTTGCTTCTCCTGAATTCACAAAATTTTGTATTTATAACTGTAACAGTAATTCATATATACATTTACATACGGTCGGTTTACACCTTCCATATTGACACTGCCTGTCATTTTTAATTTTGTTTCTGAATCAGAGATGGAAACTACTAGGTTCCATAACTCTAACTCATATACAATCATCACAAGTATAAAATATTTTAATGAAAATGAAATGATTCAAGAGAGTGATTTGGTCCTCCGTGAGGTTGATTCCAGCAAGGTTTAAGAAGCCATCTCTGGGTCGAGGAATCATCATAGGACCTCCAAATATTGTCAGTTTCTTGAGGATCCTGGTTTCGGTGCTGTGGCGATGTCGATCTGAAAGGACGTCGTGGTGTTGGTCGATTCGAATACGAGATCTTCGTCGATGTTGGTGTGTCACCATTTATCTGTAGCAAGAAGTAGTTGCGTTTTGCTATCGTTGATCTCATTTTCTGCCTTGTGTATTTGATTTCGAATCAGATCTTGGCGATATTTTATCGTGAAAGCTTGGTTTCTTGCTGCTGGGTCGTGCATTCTAATTTTAGTATATTTTCGTAGCAGTCTTTCTTGTAAACATATGTTGTTGAATAAGATATATGTTGTTGACCGAAAGGGTAAGATTAATTCCAAAAGGTAACGAAGGACACTACAGTCGAATTAAAATTGAAGGTAGACAGATTGATTGAAACTGTAACGCGAAGAAATCCGGACTCCACCTGCCAAAGGTTATCGGGGAATACAAACCTGGATATGTACAGGGAATGTCAAGACTTCAAAATTTCTCTGGTGATGGTCTGGTTTTGTGAGGAAATTATATGCTCCTTGATGGAGCCCTGTTGTTTGTGCATTGTCAATCGTCTAGAAAGAGACGTTGTTGTCTTGCCTATATACTGAGTTCGTTGGGGCATACGGTCCCCAAGTGGGCATTTGAAGGCATTGACGACGTTGGTTTCCTTCAAGGCGTTCTGTTTGGTGTTTGGGGAGTTTTTCATGAGTAGATTGGCCGTTTTTTGGTTTTTGTAGTAAAATGTCAATAGTTTTGTCTGATTTTTGTCTGTAGGGATAACGTTTCTACTAATAATATCTTTCAGGACATTTTCCTCCGTTTTATGAGCCGTCGACAAGAAGTTCCTGTAAAACAGTCTAATAGGGGATACAAGTGTTGTGCTAGTTGACTCTTCAGAGGTTGCATGGCGTTTCACCTTTCTTTTTTTGTTGTGTTGACTTTAAAAAAGTCACCACCAGTTATAAACAGTCAAATTAATGCAAAACTATATTCTACCCACTTCAAGACCCCAAATAACATAGAAGCAGCAAGAGAAAGTATGGGCCAATTGGCCTTCTGTATTTACTTCCATTCTTAGGTGTTCATACCCAATTTATACCCATTGATTCGTGTTCTGTCACCTCACCGAAAACTTTTGTGTCACATCACCTCACCCAAAACAAATATAAGTATGATGTATTTTATGTGTAAACTAGTCTTTGAAAATGAAAGAAGCCCTTACAAAACAGTTTCAGGCGTCAAACCAAAAATAAAAATGTAAAAAATGAATTTTGGAGAGTTAATTTTTCAAATACCCTCGAAAGTGAAGAAAAACTTAAGAAATATTGAGAAGATTCCTGTTACAATTATTGTTTATATATATATATATATTTATATATATATATATATATATATATATATATATATATATATATATATATATATATATATATATATATATATATATATATATTTATTTATATATATATATATATATATATATATATATATATATATATATTTATATATATATATATATATATATATATATATATATATATATATATATATATATATATATATATATATATATATATATATATATATATATATATATATATATGTCGTACCTAGTAGCAAGAATGCACTTCTCGGCCTACTATGCAAGGCCCGATTTGCCTAATAAGCCAAGTTTTCATGAATTAATTGTTTTTCGACTACCTAACCTACCTAACCTAACCTAACTTTTTCGGATACCTAACCTAACCTAACCTATCTTTATAGGTTAGGTTAGGTTAGGTAGAGTTGGTTAGGTTCGGTCATATATCTACGTTAATTTTAACTCCAATAAAAAAAATTGACCTCATACATAATGAAATGGGTAGCTTTATCATTTCATAAGAAAAAAATTAGAGAAAATTTATTAATTCAAGAAAACTTGGCTTATTAGGCAAATCAAGCCTTGCATAGTAGGCCGAGAAGTGCGTTCTGGCTACTAGGTACGACATATATATATATATATATATATATATATATATATATATATATATATATATATATATATATATATATATATATATATATATATATATATATATATATATATATATATATATATTGGTGTATACTGGCAGCAGGTTTTCTTTCAAACATGTTTCATTGAATATGACCGCATATTCTGTATTTATTATTTTCTGGTTATATATATATATATATATATATATATATATATATATATATATATATATATATATATATATATATATATATATATATATATATATATATATATATATATATATATACATATATATATATATATATATATATATATATATATATATATATATATATATATGTTTCATTGAATATGACCGCATATTCTGTATTTATTATTTTCTGGTTTAGGGCTTCTATCCCTCTAACTATTTTCTTAGCATCAGGGCTTAATTGAAATAGGAGTTCTCCAAAACTCATTTTCGTACTTTTAAGGTGAAGAAAAGAAGTGATTTACTATAGAGTGTATTACACTTATTTGTATAATTTGCACGACGTTTCGAACCTCCATGGTTCATTCTCAAGTGAACAGATCTTACAATACTAGTTGATTTTATACCCGCATTAGGTCAGGTGATAATACAATGAAGGTGAAAACATGGGGGGATACATAAGGGATAAACATAGGGGCTGCAGAGGGCTTATTGGCCCATACGAGGCATCTCCTATCTAAACACAAAGATTAATCCAGTGTAATTGGCCTGTTATGTTGGACATTGTCTTCTGTGTTGGCATCGATATGTTCTTGTCTTGTCCTTACTCTCATGGTGGGTAGAGTAAATAGTTCCGTGATTTGGGTGTTCATGGTAGGTCGCTCTATTCTTATGTGAATTGCCTCAAGAATTTGTAATCTTCTTGAATCTTGGGTTTTGTCTATTATGCAAGTATTCTTGTTCAACATTTCTCTTGTTAGAGTAATGTCATGGGCTTGTCTCATGTGATTCCTAGGGGCACCAGATTGAAGATGGCATGTCAAACGCCTCGTCAGCTTGGTCGACGTCATACCTATGTACTTACATTGAAGGTTACATCCTTCGTGGGGGCAAGTGTACATGTATACAACGCTTGACTGCTGTAGAGGGTTCTCCGTCGGCTTCGGGCTGTTTTTGATAAGGAGTTCGGAAGTCTTCTTGGTTTTGTAGAATATTATCGGGTTTATGTTTTGGTTAGGAGTTGTGCTTTTTACTCCTTTACGGATTATTTCTTTCATTATTCTTTCCTCTTTTATATGTTCACTGTGCATGGTTGATTTGTAATATAATTTTATTGGGGGTGTTGTGGTTTCTGTTCTAGGTTCTGAATTATACCAACGGTCCAAGTGTCTTCTTATAGCAGCGTTTATTTCCGCGTTGCTATATCCGTTGTTCACCAATACCTGAGTCACTCTTTCAAACTCTCTACTCACGTTGCTCCATTCAGAGCAGTGGGTAAGCGCTCGACGAATATAAGCATTGAGAACACTGGCTTTGTATCTTTGGGGGCACTCACTTCTACCGTTCAGGCATAATCCTATGTTGGTGGGCTTGGTATATACGTTGGTGCTTAAAGAGGTTCCTGTTTTTGTTATTAGTACATCCAAGAATGGCAGACTGTTATTTTCACTATTTTCATGTGTAAATCGGAGTACTGACTCTCTCTCTAGGTGTCTTTTTAGGTCAATTAGTTCATCTGAGTCTTTTACTATTACGAATATGTCATCTACATAACGGCAGTATACAGTTGGTTTTTGTCTGCTACTGAAGACCCTATCTTCGATGGTTCCCATATAAAAATTAGCAAATAAAACTCCTAAGGGGGAGCCCATTGCTACTCCGTCTATTTGTAAATACATGTCTCCTTGTGGACTGATGAAAGGGGCTTCCTTTGTACATGCTTCGAGAAGACTTTTCAAGTGTGGCTCAGGTATGTCTAATTTGGGGGTGCTCTCGTCTCTGTATACTCTGTCCAGTATCATTCCTATGGTTGTGTCGACTGGGACGTTGGTAAATAGGGATTCAACGTCCAGGGAAGCGATGATTCCATCGGGCTGGGTAGATTTGATCAATTCTAGGAAATCTGCTGATGATTGTAGACTAAACTTACTTGGAGTGTATGGAGTTAGGAGTTCATTGAGTTTCTTTGCCAGGTGATAAGTTGGGGTTGGTATTTGGCTGATTATAGGGCGTAGTGGGTTACCTGGTTTATGCGTCTTAACATTGCCGTAGGCATATCCTAAGCCATAGTCGCCTTGAAGTTTATTGAAATGCACACTACCTTTCTTTGCGTTGATTGCTGTAATTGTTTTGTTTACTTTCCGCTTAAGGTCTTCTACGGGGTTCCTCGTGATTCGTTGAAATTTGGAGTCGTCACTTAGGATGTCGCTAATTTTGTTCATGTATTCATGGGTAGGAATCAATACATATGCTGCTGTTTTGTCGGCTTTTCTTATTGTTACGTCTTTCAGATTTTTTAGTTGTTTCGCTGCTTCTTTGAGTCGTGGGGTTAAGATTGTAGATGAATATGTTCCTCGTTTTTTCCCTGCTTCTGCAAGTAGTTCAGCTTGAAGTGTGTCAGTGGTGATGACTTTTTTGTTGTCTTCTAGCTTAAGGATATCGTCCAGAAGCATTTCGATTTCCAGGCGTTTTTGATGCATCTTTGGTTTAGATAAGAATTGACAATTTAGACCAAGATTTAAGAGGTCTCGTTGGTCCTGGGTAAGATCATAAGAAGTCAGGTTAAAGTAGCCATCTTTAGGACGAGGGATTTTTAGCTGTCCACCGTTTAGGGATGTTAACTTACGGAGTGTCTTTGTTTCTACAAGAGTTTTATGTTGTTGTTTCAGGTTAAATAGTTCACTGTTGATGGTTTGCTTGAGTTGGATAGGGATGTCGTACTGGGTCCATTTGTTTAACAGATGCTCCGCCTGCTCTATAAAGGTTTGGAGGGCTTCCTTTTTCTTGTTTAGTTGATGCCGAATGAGCTCTTGCCTATACCTATAGGTAAACTCTGTATTGCGGACTGCTGGGTCATGTGGGTTTATATTGGTGTATACTGGCAGCAGGTTTTCTTTCAAACATGTTTCATTGAATATGACCGCATATTCTGTATTTATTATTTTCTGGTTTAGGGCTTCTATCCCTCTAACTATTTTCTTAGCATCAGGGCTTAATTGAAATAGGAGTTCTCCAAAACTCATTTTCGTACTTTTAAGGTGAAGAAAAGAAGTGATTTACTATAGAGTGTATTACACTTATTTGTATAATTTGCACGACGTTTCGAACCTCCATGGTTCATTCTCAAGTGAACAGATCTTACAATACTAGTTGATTTTATACCCGCATTAGGTCAGGTGATAATACAACGAAGGTGAAAACATGGGGGGATACATAAGGGATAAACATAGGGGCTGCAGAAGGCTTATTGGCCCATACGAGGCATCTCCTATCTAAACACAAAGATTAATCCAGTGTAATTGGCCTGTTATGTTGGACATTGTCTTCTGTGTTGGCATCGATATGTTCTTGTCTTGTCCTTACTCTCATGGTGGGTAGAGTAAATAGTTCCGTGATTTGGGTGTTCATGGTAGGTCGCTCTATTCTTATGTGAATTGCCTCAAGAATTTGTAATCTTCTTGAATCTTGGGTTTTGTCTATTATGCAAGTATTCTTGTTCAACATTTCTCTTGTTAGAGTAATGTCATGGGCTTGTCTCATGTGATTCCTAGGGGCACCAGATTGAAGATGGCATGTCAAACGCCTCGTCAGCTTGGTCGACGTCATACCTATGTACTTACATTGAAGGTTACATCCTTCGTGGGGGCAAGTGTACATGTCTACAACGCTTGACTGCTGTAGAGGGTTCTCCGTCGGCTTCGGGCTGTTTTTGATAAGGAGTTCGGAAGTCTTCTTGGTTTTGTAGAATATTATCAGGTTTATGTTTTGGTTAGGAGTAGTGCTTTTTACTCCTTTACGGATTATTTCTTTCATTATTCTTTCCTCTTTTATATGTTCACTGTGCATGGTTGATTTGTAATATAATTTTATTGGGGGTGTTGTGGTTTCTGTTCTAGGTTCTGAATTATACCAACGGTCCCAGTGTCTTCTTATAGCAGCGTTTATATCCGCGTTGCTATATCCGTTGTTCACCAATACCTGAGTCACTCTTTCAAACTCTCTACTCACGTTGCTCCATTCAGAGCAGTGGGTAAGCGCTCGACGAATATAAGCATTGAGAACACTGGCTTTGTATCTTTGGGGGCACTCACTTCTACCGTTCAGGCATAATCCTATGTTGGTGGGCTTGGTATATACGTTGGTGCTTAAAGAGGTTCCTGTTTTTGTTATTAGTACATCCAAGAATGGCAGACTGTTATTTTCACTATTTTCATGTGTAAATCGGGGTACTGACTCTCTCTCTAGGTGTCTTTTTAGGTCAATTAGTTCATCTGAGTCTTTTACTATTACGAATATGTCATCTACATAACGGCAGTATACAGTTGGTTTTTGTCTGCTACTGAAGACCCTATCTTCGATGGTTCCCATATAAAAATTAGCAAATAAAACTCCTAAGGGGGAGCCCATTGCTACTCCGTCTATTTGTATCTCATACCCATTGAATATACCCATACCCATACCCATACCCATACCCATACCTATATACCCATTGCTATCTCCGTCTATAAAGCCCTCCAAACCTTTATAGAGCAGGCGGAGCATCTGTTAAACAAATGGACCCAGTACGACATCCCTATCCAACTCAAGCAAACCATCAACAGTGAACTATTTAACCTGAAACAACAACATAAAACTCTTGTAGAAACAAAGACACTCCGTAAGTTAACATCCCTAAACGGTGGACAGCTAAAAATCCCTCGTCCTAAAGATGGCTACTTTAACCTGACTTCTTATGATCTTACCCAGGACCAACGAGACCTCTTAAATCTTGGTCTAAATTGTCAATTCTTATCTAAACCAAAGATGCATCAAAAACGCCTGGAAATCGAAATGCTTCTGGACGATATCCATAAGCTAGAAGACAACAAAAAAGTCATCACCACTGACACACTTCAAGCTGAACTACTTGCAGAAGCAGGGAAAAAACGAGGAACATATTCATCTACAATCTTAACCCCACGACTCAAAGAAGCAGCGAAACAACTAAAAAATCTGAAAGACGTAACAATAAGAAAAGCCGACAAAACAGCAGCATATGTATTGATTCCTACCCATGAATACATGAACAAAATTAGTGACATCCTAAGTGACGACTCCAAATTTCAACGAATCACGAGGAACCCCGTAGAAGACCTTAAGCGGAAAGTAAACAAAACAATTACAGCAATCAACGCAAAGAAAGGTAGTGTGCATTTCAATAAACTTCAAGGCGACTATGGCTTAGGATATGCCTACGGCAATGTTAAGACGCATAAACCAGGTAACCCACTACGCCCTATAATCAGCCAAATACCAACCCCAACTTATCACCTGGCAAAGAAACTCAATGAACTCCTAACTCCATACACTCCAAGTAAGTTTAGTCTACAATCATCAGCAGATTTCCTAGAATTGATCAAATCTACCCAGCCCGATGGAATCATCGCTTCCCTGGACGTTGAATCCCTATTTACCAACGTCCCAGTCGACACAACCATAGGAATGATACTGGACAGAGTATACAGAGACGAGAGCACCCCCAAATTAGACATACCTGAGCCACACTTGAAAAGTCTTCTCGAAGCATGTACAAAGGAAGCCCCTTTCATCAGTCCACAAGGAGACATGTATTTACAAATAGACGGAGTAGCAATGGGCTCCCCCTTAGGAGTTTTATTTGCTAATTTTTATATGGGAACCATCGAAGATAGGGTCTTCAGTAGCAGACAAAAACCAACTGTATACTGCCGTTATGTAGATGACATATTCGTAATAGTAAAAGACTCAGATGAACTAATTGACCTAAAAAGACACCTAGAGAGAGAGTCAGTACTCCGATTTACACATGAAAATAGTGAAAATAACAGTCTGCCATTCTTGGATGTACTAATAACAAAAACAGGGACCTCTTTAAGCACCAACGTATATACCAAGCCCACCAACATAGGATTATGCCTGAACGGTAGAAGTGAGTGCCCCCAAAGATACAAAGCCAGTGTTCTCAATGCTTATATTCGTCGAGCGCTTACCCACTGCTCTGAATGGAGCAACGTGAGTAGAGAGTTTGAAAGAGTGACTCAGGTATTGGTGAACAACGGATATAGCAACGCGGAAATAAACGCTGCTATAAGAAGACACTTGGACCGTTGGCATAATTCAGAACCTAGAACAGAAACCACAACACCCCCAATAAAATTATATTACAAATCAACCATGCACAGTGAACATATAAAAGAGGAAAGAATAATGAAAGAAATAATCCGTAAAGGAGTAAAAAGCACTACTCCTAACCAAAACATAAACCTGATAATATTCTACAAAACCAAGAAGACTTCCGAACTCCTTATCAAAAACAGCCCGAAGCCGACGGAGAACCCTCTACAGCAGTCAAGCGTTGTATACATGTACACTTGCCCCCACGAAGGATGTAACCTTCAATGTAAGTACATAGGTATGACGTCGACCAAGCTGACGAGGCGTTTGACAAGCCATCTTCAATCTGGTGCCCCTAGGAATCACATGAGACAAGCCCATGACATTACTCTAACAAGAGAAATGTTGAACAAGAATACTTGCATAATAGACAAAACCCAAGATTCAAGAAGATTACAAATTCTTGAGGCAATTCACATAAGAATAGAGCGACCTACCATGAACACCCAAATCACGGAACTATTTACTCTACCCACCATGAGAGTAAGGACAAGACAAGAACATATCGATGCCAACACAGAAGACAATGTCCAACATAACAGGCCAATTACACTGGATTAATCTTTGTGTTTAGATAGGAGATGCCTCGTATGGGCCAATAAGCCTTCTGCAGCCCCTATGTTTATCCCTTATGTATCCCCCCATGTTTTCACCTTCATTGTATTATCACCTGACCTAATGCGGGTATAAAATCAACTAGTATTGTAAGATCTGTTCACTTGAGAATGAACCATGGAGGTTCGAAACGTCGTGCAAATTATACAAATAAGTGTAATACACTCTATAGTAAATCACTTCTTTTCTTCACCTTAAAAGTACGAAAATGAGTTTTGGAGAACTCCTATTTCAATTAAGCCCTGATGCTAAGAAAATAGTTAGAGGGATAGAAGCCCTAAACCAGAAAATAATAAATACAGAATATGCGGTCATATTCAATGAAACATGTTTGAAAGAAAACCTGCTGCCAGTATACACCAATATAAACCCACATGACCCAGCAGTCCGCAATACAGAGTTTACCTATAGGTATAGGCAAGAGCTCATTCGGCATCAACTAAACAAGAAAAAGGAAGCCCTCCAAACCTTTATAGAGCAGGCGGAGCATCTGTTAAACAAATGGACCCAGTACGACATCCCTATCCAACTCAAGCAAACCATCAACAGTGAACTATTTAACCTGAAACAACAACATAAAACTCTTGTAGAAACAAAGACACTCCGTAAGTTAACATCCTTAAACGGTGGACAGCTAAAAATCCCTCGTCCTAAAGATGGCTACTTTAACCTGACTTCTTATGATCTTACCCAGGACCAACGAGACCTCTTAAATCTTGGTCTAAATTGTCAATTGTTATCTAAACCAAAGATGCATCAAAAACGCCTGGAAATCGAAATGCTTCTGGACGATATCCATAAGCTAGAAGACAACAAAAAAGTCATCACCACTGACACACTTCAAGCTGAACTACTTGCAGAAGCAGGGAGAAAACGAGGAACATATTCATCTACAATCTTAACCCCACGACTCAAAGAAGCAGCGAAACAACTAAAAAATCTGAAAGACGTAACAATAAGAAAAGCCGACAAAACAGCAGCATATGTATTGATTCCTACCCATGAATACATGAACAAAATTAGCGACATCCTAAGTGACGACTCCAAAATTCAACGAATCACGAGGAACCCCGTAGAAGACCTTAAGCGGAAAGTAAACAAAACAATTACAGCAATCAACGCAAAGAAAGGTAGTGTGCATTTCAATAAACTTCAAGGCGACTATGGCTTAGGATATGCCTACGGCAATGTTAAGACGCATAAACCAGGTAACCCACTACGCCCTATAATCAGCCAAATACCAACCCCAACTTATCACCTGGCAAAGAAACTCAATGAACTCCTAACTCCATACACTCCAAGTAAGTTTAGTCTACAATCATCAGCAGATTTCCTAGAATTGATCAAATCTACCCAGCCCGATGGAATCATCGCTTCCCTGGACGTTGAATCCCTATTTACCAACGTCCCAGTCGACACAACCATTGGAATGATACTGGACAGAGTATACAGAGACGAGAGCACCCCCAAATTAGACATACCTGAGCCACACTTGAAAAGTCTTCTCGAAGCATGTACAAAGGAAGCCCCTTTCATCAGTCCACAAGGAGACTTGTATTTACAAATAGACGGAGTAGCAATGGGCTCCCCCTTAGGAGTTTTATTTGCTAATTTTTATATGAGAACCATCGAAGATAGGGTCTTCAGTAGCAGACAAAAACCAACTGTATACTGCCGTTATGTAGATGACATATTCGTAATAGTAAAAGACTCAGATGAACTAATTGACCTAAAAAGACACCTAGAGAGAGAGTCAGTACTCCGATTTACACATGAAAATAGTGAAAATAACAGTCTGCCATTCTTGGATGTACTAATAACAAAAACAGGAACCTCTTTAAGCACCAACGTATATACCAAGCCCACCAACATAGGATTATGCCTGAACGGTAGAAGTGAGTGCCCCCAAAGATACAAAGCCAGTGTTCTCAATGCTTATATTCGTCGAGCGCTTACCCACTGCTCTGAATGGAGCAACGTGAGTAGAGAGTTTGAAAGAGTGACTCAGGTATTGGTGAACAACGGATATAGCAACGCGGAAATAAACGCTGCTATAAGAAGACACTTGGACTGTTGGTATAATTCAGAACCTAGAACAGAAACCACAACACCCCCAATAAAATTATATTACAAATCAACCATGCACAGTGAACATATAAAAGAGGAAAGAATAATGAAAGAAATAATCCGTAAAGGAGTAAAAAGCACTACTCCTAACCAAAACATAAACCTGATAATATTCTACAAAACCAAGAAGACTTCCGAACTCCTTATCAAAAACAGCCCGAAGCCGACGGAGAACCCTCTACAGCAGTCAAGCGTTGTATACATGTACACTTGCCCCCACGAAGGATGTAACCTTCAATGTAAGTACATAGGTATGACGTCGACCAAGCTGACGAGGCGCTTGACATGCCATCTTCAATCTGGTGCCCCTAGGAATCACATGAGACAAGCCCATGACATTACTCTAACAAGAGAAATGTTGAACAAGAATACTTGCATAATAGACAAAACCCAAGATTCAAGAAGATTACAAATTCTTGAGGCAATTCACATAAGAATAGAGCGACCTACCATGAACACCCAAATCACGGAACTATTTACTCTACCCACCATGAGAGTAAGGACAAGACAAGAACATATCGATGCCAACACAGAAGACAATGTCCAACATAACAGGCCAATTACACTGGATTAATCTTTGTGTTTAGATAGGAGATGCCTCGTATGGGCCAATAAGCCTTCTGCAGCCCCTATGTTTATCCCTTATGTATCCCCCCATGTTTTCACCTTCATTGTATTATCACCTGACCTAATGCGGGTATAAAATCAACTAGTATTGTAAGATCTGTTCACTTGAGAATGAACCATGGAGGTTCGAAACGTCGTGCAAATTATACAAATAAGTGTAATACACTCTATAGTAAATCACTTCTTTTCTTCACCTTAAAAGTACGAAAATGAGTTTTGGAGAACTCCTATTTCAATTAAGCCCTGATGCTAAGAAAATAGTTAGAGGGATAGAAGCCCTAAACCAGAAAATAATAAATACAGAATATGCGGTCATATTCAATGAAACATGTTTGAAAGAAAACCTGCTGCCAGTATACACCAATATATATATATATATATATATATATATATATATATATATATATATATATATATATATATATATATATATATATATATATATGTGCGGAAAAAACACAAATGGGAAAGAGAGGTGAACGTTTCGGCCTGTTAAAGCCTTATCAACACTCAGTCTGGTGTTGACAAAGGCTCTAACAGGCCGAAACGTTCACCTTTCTTTTCCATTTCTTTGTGGTTTTTCCGCATACAAATGAGCAGTGTTTAGTGATCGTCAATTGCATATGCCTGAAAGGTCCCAGGACTATATGCAACATAAAACTCACACCCCAGAAGTGACTCGAACCCATACTGCCAGGAGCACTGTGCTGGCGTACAGGATCCCTTTACCGTTCGACCAACACGATCGGACAAATGAGGATGGTAGCCGAGGCTATTTCCATCCCCCCGACAGGGGGATGGAAATAGCCTCGTGAAAAAGGATATCACGTGAAAAAGGATGTGATATCCATATGACTGCGTAAAAAGCGAAGCTTTGTCAACCTTGGCGGTACAGTGATTAGGGTGTGACGTGGTAGATAAGGGTTGTGTCAGCTTACGCCACATCACTCCTGCCTTATCTCTCACAGTTAATTCTTCTGTCATGTCTCACATAGGCAAACAATTTGTCTTATCCAAGGCATAACTGTGACGTGCTTATCTCTGAAGCTAGAAACAGATATAATGGAATAATCAATGATGACGTCAGAGTCTGTCTCCTATGGATTCCTTCCCATATTGGTGACCGAATGCATGATAGAACTGGTGAGTTGGCCAAGACCTTTGCTCGTAAAGAGGGAATTGATTACCAACTTGGACTGCCTTTGAGCAGCCTGACGACAGTAATATTCCGGGAATATCAACAAAATTTCGGAAACTTGAGGCAAAGTGAAATTCACACCAGTTACTCCATCTATCAACATTCTATTATGCAGGAAGCACCGCACGTCTATGGGTCTTGCAAAAAGGTTAGCAGACTTCTAGATGTTACTACTGCTAGGCTTAGGCTTGGCTACAAATTCCTCTGGGAATTTGTAACATCTGGTGATGTAGATTAGACTAAATGTAAACTCTGTCAGCAGAACTATTCGCATACTTTGCGTCATTATATAATGGAAAGTGAAAAAATCGCGGAATTTAGAGATACCACCATCAATAGTGTCCAAGAAATGTGTAAGCAATTCATTCATAATGATGTGCTGCCCGAAATCTTAGCGAAGTATCCAAAATTTGCTTACTGTAAGTAATGCATGCACATGACTAAAGCTCCCGCCCAGTTGGGTGGGTGTGGAGCAAGACTAGTAACTGTGCGACTGATCATAGATGTAAAGTGCGTTGTATAATGACTGTTGTGAGCCTCTTGCTGAATCACTTGTGACACAAACGATTATTGATGTGTGTATTTGTGTGGGTGATTAAATATGTAAGTGTATGTATATATATATATATGTATACGTATGTATATGTACATGTATGCATGAGTACGTGTACATGTATATATAACATTAATAATTTTGTAACTAGCGTCAAATGATTCTTATTTGCTTAGCTAAACGAACTAGCAGCTCACAAGTTGGATTAGGGGCATGGTTATACCAAAGGAAACAAAGAGTTAGTATAAATGGAGTTAAGTCAATGGGAACCTGTTGTTAGTGGAGTGCCTCAAGGCTCTGTCTTGGAACTTCTGTTATTTATGATAAATATAAATGATTTAGATTCAGGTCTGAGCAGCAATATTTGCAAATTAACCGACGATCTGAAAACTGGTTTGGATTAAATTTGAAAGTAGCCTGAAAAGTCACTTCATGACGATCTAAGTAGGGTGTTGAAATGTCAAAAGGTTGGCAGATGCAGTTCAGTGCTGATAAATATAAGGCTAAGTAATGTTTAGATAGCGTTATAAGATACGAGCTAGAGGGTATTGAGATTGTGAAGTCTAATTGCGAAAGGGATCTGGGAGTTATGATTAGTAAGAATTTAAAAACAAAAAATCAATGCATACATTTTTGTAATAAGGCTAATATGATACTGGGAGTTATTTCTCGAAGCATAGGAAATAAAAGTCTTGGTGTTATTTTTCAGCTATATCTTGCTCTTGTTAGGCCTTATTTAAATTATGCAGTTCAGTTTTGGTCGCTATACAACTGAATGGATATAAATTCACTATTAGTCGTTCAGTGTAGGATGACAAAGTTAATCCCACAAATTACAAATCTTCATATGAAGAGAGATTTAAAAACCTAATTTATATTCTCTTGAAAGGCGAAGAGTTAGGGGTGACATGATTGAAGTGTACAAGTGGAAAATGGGTATAACAAGGGAGATATTTATAAGGCATTAAATATATAAGGCAATAATCACATAATAGAACAAGAAATAATGGTTATTAAATAAATTGGATAAGTTTATATTTAGGAAACGTGAACCTAGTGATAAATGACGTAAAAAGGGATTTCGATGTGGATTCAAAATATAACTTATTTACATAAATTCTTAGCAAAGCACAAAAACGTAGTATATCATACAAATTGATTAAATTTAATAATAATGACCCAAAAGGGATAACAATGGATCTGTAGAACTTTATGGATACAAATAAAACATGGTACAAAAGTATTAAGAATTAAGAAGTATTAAGTCTAGAACAAGAATATCGTCCAATTGGTTATTGGTTAGAAACACAGTCTCCGTGGTGTAGTGGTAAGACACTCGCCTGGCGTTCCGCGAGCGCTATGTCATGGGTTCGTATCCTGGCCGGGGAGGATTTACTGGGCGCAAATCCTTAACTGTAGCCTCTGTTTAACGCAACAGTAAAATGTGTACTTGGATGAAAAAACGATTCTTCGCGGCGGGGATCGTATTCCAGGGACCTGCCCGAAACGCTACGCGTACTAGTGGCTGTACAAGAATGTAACAACTCTTGTATATATCTAAAAAAAAAAAAAAAAAAAAAAAATGTTAAAAAGGAGATAAGGAAGGCAAAAATAAACTGTGAAATCCATCCGCATTTTGATGTCAAAATCCTCAACGCCCAAATAAAGGTTTACAATAAATTATAGCTGCTCACACCCTACCTTACCTTGCTACTACCTGTTACAATCTTCTATGCCTGGCCAATAGGTTAAAGTAGTTTAGAATCTCATTTTCTGTCCGTTGTGTCAACTCAAGAGGATGGACTAAGTTATTCTCATAAACATGCATGATGCACAATACAAATATTCGTATGTCTGGCGGCATTGTTGCTTAGATGAGTACTATCAACTTTCTCTTAATAATATATATGATTTATATTTCAGGTCCCTGCCTTAAGCATGGAACAGTCTCAATGGCCTAACAAGGTGAGTGCAAAACATGTTTTAAATGCAGGTCTTTGCAAACTTCTTCTATTCATCAAATCTATTTAATTTTTCATTTATTTCATCAAATCATTTTTTATCTATTTCATCAAATCACCTCATTTTGTGGGGCACACGTGAGGAACACAAATGCGAACAAGCTTGAATGGTCCCCAAGCATATATGCAACTGAAAACTCCACACCCCAGAAGTGACTCGAACCCGGACCTCCAGGAGCACATTACAACTGGTGTTCACGGTGCCTTAAAAAAATTGACCATAAGTGATCGAACAAAAGACAGTTATAGCCGAGGCAATTACCATCAAAGTGCTTTCAGGGTGGTGGTTCAAATAGCCTCGGCTATCACCGCCTTTTGTACGTTTCTTACACGGCCTCCCTCTTCTCTTAAAACAGTTCGGCCACTAGTTTCATCCACATTATCTCTAGCGGCAACCGAGTGCCGCTAGAATGGCAGCAAGAGGAGGCGCCTCCTCTTGCTGCCATTGAACCCTTCGCTGCTTCCTCGTTCTCTCTGGGTCCTTCCCACCGGGAGGCACTCGGAACGGCTCTTTCCCTGTCGTTTCCTCTCGAGCTGAGAGTTGCGTCATTATCTCCAGCCGGCGCTCCAACACCTTAGACGTCCTCAATCGGATGTCGAAGTGATTCGCACTTGTTGAAGCTGAACCTTAGTGCACTCCGCCCACATGCTCTGGTCCCTTGTCGCAATAAACTTACTCACTTTATCCTCCTCCATCTCTAATCACTGAGCAACTGCACCAACACCACACTAACTACACTATCACAGTCTCTGCACTACTGGGCTACTTGTTCACTGTGTTCTCTGGCAACACTGTTCACAACCCTGGTAACATTGTATTCGCCTTCTGGCAACACTATTTTCTTATCCTGGCAAGGTCACCAATTTGTTACATGAGTGGCCTACTGGGTTGTGTCGGTACCTGAGATGATGACCACACAATGACCACCACCGCGGGTCTTTGCTCCCACACACTTGCATGCCACTGATCGCCCTGGGAGCCCTTCAGTCGAACCACAGGTGGAACCGCCACTTGCGGTCCGACCTTGTACCCACGGAAGAGTGAAGGAAGACTCGGCACTAACCTCAAGTCACCATCACGTCACCATCACGACCAGACATAAGGAGGTGATAGCCGAAGCTATTTGAACCCCCCCAGCCCCCCGCCGGCACCCGGATGGTAATCTTGGGCATAGCTTATGTCCGGTCGTGATGGTCAAGCGGATTAAGGTGCCCTGTACATACCAGTTGCGTTGCTCCTGGCAGTATGGGTTCGAGTCACTACTGGGGTGTGAGTTTTCAGTTATATATATATATATATATATATATATATATATATATATATATATATATATATATATATATATATATATATATATATATATATATATATATTATTAAATATGACCGAAAAAGTAAGATTAATAATTCTAACACGAATTTTCTCAATCTTTCGTACATTACGCTTCACTGTTGGAGGTAAATCAAAAATCACTTCTCCAAAATTCATTTTTATTTCTAGTCTGACGCGACACGGGCGCGTTTCGTAAAACTTATTACATTTTCAAAGACTTCACAAATACACAACTGATTAGAACGTATCTCTGATTTTATATCTACATTTGAGTGAGGTGGTAAGGGTGATGTGGCATTAACACAAGACAGAACAGGAGGGGATATTAATAGGGTATTAAAAGTATCAACACAAGACAGAACAGAAACAATGGGTATTGAATAGAAGTGTTTGTAGAAAGCCTATTGGTCCATATTTCTTGATGCTTCTATATTGGAGCGGAGTCTTGAGGTGGGTAGAATATAGTTGTGCAATAATTGGCTGTTGATTGCTGGTGTTGACTTCTTGATGTGTAGTGCCTCGCAAACGTCAAGCCGCCTGCTATCGCTGTATCTATCGATGATTTCTGTGTTGTTTACTAGGATTTCTCTGGCGATGGTTTGGTTATGGGAAGAGATTATATGTTCCTTAATGGAGCCCTGTTGATTAATGCCACATCACCCTTACCACCTCACTCAAATGTAGATATAAAATCAGAGATACGTTCTAATCAGTTGTGTATTTGTGAAGTCTTTGAAAATGTAATAAGTTTTACGAAACGCGCCCGTGTCGCGTCAGACTAGAAATAAAAATGAATTTTGGAGAAGTGATTTTTGATTTACCTCCAACAGTGAAGCGTAATGTACGAAAGATTGAGAAAATTCGTGTTAGAATTATTAATCTTACTTTTTCGGTCATATTTAATAATATATATATATATATATATATATATATATATATATATATATATATATATATATATATATATATATATATATATATATATATATATATATATATATATATATATATATATATATATATATATATATATATATATATATATATATATATATATATATATATATATATATATATATATATATATATATATATATATATATATATATTGTACCTAGTAGCCAGAACGCAGTACATGGCCTACTGTGCAAGGCCCAACTTGCCTAATAAGCCAAGTTTTCCTGAATGTATATATTTAAAAAAATATATTTTGAAATGATAAAGCTATCCATTTCATTGTGTATGAGTTAATTTTTTTTAAATTTGAGTTAAAACTACCGTAGATATATGACCGAACCTAACCAACCCTACCTAACCTAACCTAACGAAGTAGGTTAGTTAACCTACTTAGATGAAGTTAACCACTTAGACTGAAATATACTTCCGCAGTCTGTCTGAATCTCTCTGGGCATCCCCACCCAAGAGAAAAATCGTTGTAGTGGGCCGGCTACTCCTTTCGACGTCAAACGTTGCATCGGGACGGCTTCTGGAAATCTGGTGGACGCACACATTATCGTCATCAGGTAGGTATTCCCTCTCTTCGTTCTTGGCAACGGACCCACCCCATCAACTAACAGACGCTCGAATGCAGGACCAAACGCTGGAACAGGGATCAATGGGGCCTTCGGTATCGCGGATTGGCTCTTCCCTGCCCTCTGGCACGGTAAGCACGTCTTACAATAGCGCCTCACCTCGGCGTCCATACCTGGCCAGTAAAAGTACTCCCTGATCCTTTGCAGCGTCTTGGTCACCCCCAGGTGACCTGCAGAGTCCACGGAGTGCGATAGGTCCAACACGGCCGCTCTGCACTGGGCCGGCAACACTACCTGGTGCCTCGTACTTAGAGACTCTTCTCCGGCCTCCATCCTCACAGGTCTCCACTGTCTCATCAGCATGCCGTCTTAAAGGTAAAAATGAGTAGCCTTCTCAGGACCAACACGTCCTCCTTTGGCCTCACTAATCAATTCGGGGAACTCCATCTGCTGCAACTCTCCAAGACGAGTGCGGTCTACCCCTAGAGAACTGGTGAGGGTCACCTGCAACTCACCATTCGGGTTACCTTCGCCCTCCGTTCGTTCTCTGGGTCCTATGAAGAGGTGATCTATTCCCAGGCTGTCGGACGTCTCCTCAGCCCCATCAGATCCACAACCTCCTTGTTCTTCGCGCTGTCTCGGCATCACAGCACAAACTGGGAACGCCACCGGGGCGATTCCCTTCTCGTCCCCACAGGCGTTTAACTCTCCGCCCGTCTCCTTGTATTGTTCTAGGCACTCTTCGCCTTTCACGAGATTCGGAAGGACATACCCTCCACATGCGTCGTTTCCCAAGATGACCTGTGCCTCCATCTTGGGCATTGATGTACAGACTCCCACCACAAGGGTCTGGCAGCCATAATCAGAACTCAAAGTTACCTGGTGTAGGGGCATCCTCACTGGGCCTCCCACAGTGGTCACACTTGCTACACCCACACTGGTACTCTCTTAACCCTCGGGAAACAGGGTTTCACTCACCAGGGTAAAATCGGCCCCAGTGTATCTTAATATTTTCACTGGGATGGGGTCTGCGTCCCCCATCCTTACGGTTCCCTGACACACGAATGGGTGAACTTTCTTCTCCCCACTCAGCACGGGTTCATCCCGCACTCTCTCGGCCATCTGGTCCTCGAACCTCACTAAAGCAACGTGCCCCCGCTGCTTAGGGCGTCTGCATTCCCGCGCGACGTGTCCGAAAACTCCGCAGTTGTAGCAGCAGACCCTCGTCGGAGACCATCCGCCACCGCTCGCCTTAGCACTGCCTCCAAAGGCCGTCGCTCCCTGTGTCTTTCTCGCACCATTTGTCGACTCCTTTGTCGCAGCCACAGCTCCTGAGCTCTCCGCTTGGTTCTTCTTTATCGGCTCTGCAGCACCTTTTGATCCTCGGTTGTCCCAACTCGAGTGGTGGGACTTGGGGAAACTCGCTCCCGTCCTCCATCTATCCGTCCTTCTATAATTCCTACTGCTTCCGGAGTATGCGGGTGGTCGGTGCTGTCCTTCTCGGCGTGGGTGTAATGCTTCTTCTAGCATGTCAGCTCTGTCGGCTGCGGCCCTCAGATCTTTTATGTCCGCCTCCTTTACCCTCACCCTGATCTCAGGAGAGAGCACGGACATAAACTTTTCCATGACCATTAGCTCCTTGACCTCTTCAACCGACCTCGCTCCTTCAGAGTCCAGCCACTTAAGGAACTTTCTCTCCATGTCCCTCGCCGTCTCCGCATAAGACTTTCCTGGTGAACGGGTACATTCCCTGAACCTCTTCCTGTAACATTCCGGCGTGAGCTTGAAGGAATGGAGCACAGCTCGTTTTACCGCATCGTAGTTGGTGCATTCTTGGAAGTCGAGCATAGTGTAGGCTTCACGAGCTTCACCTGTGAGCCTCCCTTGAACCAGCTCCGCCCTCGGCCACCTCTTCAAAACTGCAACCCTTTCGAAGTGGTCGAAGAAACTTTCGGCTTCATTAGGCACAAAGACCGGCAGATCTCGTTCCCTCACTCGTCGGTCTTCCTGTTGCGGCGGAGCAGGTGCACCGGGTCCTAGTTCAGCTCGCTTCAGCTCCACCTCTTTGTTGGCTTCTATTTCCTGTTGTCTCATCCTAGCTTCTCGCTCGTGTTCTTCCCTGCGTAGCTGTGCTTCTCGCTCTTGTTCTTCCCTGCGCAGCTGTGCTTCTCGCTCCTCACGCTTCAACTGTGCTTCTCGCTCCTCACGCCTCAGCTGTGCTTCTGCTTCTCGCTCTTCTTTGCGCTGCTGTGCTTCTCGTTCCTCACGCTTCAGTTGTGCTTCCAGCTGCAACTTCATTATTTCCAGCTTAACGCTGTGCCTGCTGCCGCTGGATCCCCTGCTGCTTCCACCAATGCTCAGGTGTTCTCCCACACTGGCAGGTGTTTGGGGCCGTTCCTTCCCCAAAGCTTCGTCTCGTGCCCTGAGCTGTACCATTATCTCCAGTCTCCTTTCTCCCACTCTGGCAGATCTCAGCTTTATTCCAAAATGGTCTGCTATTGCCTGTAACTGTGCCTTGGTGCACTCCTCCAGCACCTGTTCATCTCTAGTGTCAATAAACCTTGTTACTTTATCATCCTCCATCTTGTGCTATGAGTGATAACCTGCACCTGATCTCTAATACCACTGCCAACTACCACCACTGCAACCTTTATTTCGATCGTGATCCTGGCGAGGTCGCCAATGTTGGGGGTTTACACTTATCTTACTCTGGGTGAGCAACAGATATGTTCAAAGTCACTCACCGTAGCCCTGCGGGTCTTCACTCTATCCTCACGGCGCCACTGCACGCCAGGAGTGTATCCCAGTCAATCCCAACCGGCCTCTGATTGAGAAGGAGTGGGAACACAACTCGTTCACTTAACTGTTATGTGCCCGCCCCAACAATAGGGCTTTACTATTAACAACAAGGTCGCCAACTGGTGTTTTCGGTGTCCAGTAACACGTCAGTGGACTGGTTGAATTGTGGTATCCTTGGCAAGGTCACACTCAATAGATCAGGATATCAGACAGGTACTTACTTGTATCACTCTATGCTTTCCAGTATAATATAGCCACAAGATAAATGGAGGGGATGATATAAACACAAAAGTATTTTGTATTTTACTTAAAATTCATAAAAGATGTCACAAGGTCATATCAATAAATAAATCAGCTGATCCAGGCGGGAGTCGGTCGTTCCCACGTATATTACGCACTCGCTACGGTGGCAACACTCCCCCTCTCGTCAATGTCACAATCAGCTGGGCGCCCCCCTTCCGCACGAAAGTTTATTGCTTGTTTCTCTAGCGGCACGCGCGCTGTTTCTTTAAGTTCTCAAAGATCACCAGGAGTTCGCACACTCGATATTTGCAACAATAGCACGTATTACTTCGCTACACTGTACTTGGGCTCAAACAATCGTTTCTATAATAAATGCGACAATAATTCACTGTAATAATATTTCACACTGCCCTTCATTCAATGGTAACTTATAGAATGTTTAACACTGGAGTTCTTAGTATTTCCTTTCGTGGGCGATAACACAATAAATCACTGCACTCACAAATGACTATTCAATGCACGAACATAGACATATATAATATGGATAAATCAGACATCAATAAATGGTAAATAAATAGTTACTGGGCACATAGCCTAACGTCCAAATACTGGCATAATATTATATATTATTTCTCACTATATGTTCACGTTAAAGTCTCATGCAAGATATACAAAACACAGTAAATTCATCACTTAATCCGGGTGCCTGTACACACCAATAATAATATATATAAGTATCGTGAGTACTCTTGATAGTACTATTCTGCACACTGGTGCCTTACTGTGACATAGGTGAGACTTGCTCACGACATACAAAATCCTCAGGCTAGATAATATAGCTGAATAATATAGCTGACTAAAGGGGAATTGGGAGGGAAACTAGAACCACCTACTTCCACCTATCCTCCGATGAGAGTTGAGTTGTAGCTCCTGGTCCTGGCTCCTGCCTCGTGTCGGGAACGCCCCCACACACACGTTGTCGTGTCCTCCAGGAACCCACTCGCTGTCCCACCGTTAGCGCGTCATCTCCGTGCCTTCTTCCCAGCAGGTCCGTGCTCCTCCTCGACTTCTTGTAGGGTTGGAGTCGGTCTCCTGGCCGTCGACTTCTCCCAGCTACGGCTGCCCGCCTACTTCTCGGCTGCAGTCGTCCGGATTCCCAACTAGTCCTCTTCTTCCTCTGCTACCTAGTGGCTCTGGTCAGCCACTACGCCGTCACGAATGGGTGAACTGCCTCAGACGTCGCCTACGTCACTGCACAGACTTCACTTCTTCTTGCACAGTACCTGTCCTGGAGCACTTGTTGCTCAATAACCGTCGATTCCCTCTCTGGTTCAACACATGAACTAAGGAAGACCTCACAGAGTACTGGCAGACTTCAGGTGACGTGTAAAATCCACGGGAGCGGGAAACAACTGTCAAACTGACAGGACCAATCGTCGCATGTCCAACCTCCTTGACATGTCGTGTCTGACTGATGGCGCCAACGCGGCGCGCTGCCCGGACCCCCCTTCCTTCGTGACGTCACATTCGCCACGGGAGGTTTTCATTGGCTCCCGGTGCCACATTGCTGTCGGTGACCAATCCGGTGTCACTGACGTCACACAGTTTTGGCGGGGAAACAGGAGAGCCAGCGCCATCTTGGCTTCCTAAAGGGCCTAAACCACAGGCCAAAATATTATTGTTTCACAAATTTCTCGGCTCTCCGAGCACACTCCACTCTCCCACATATATCAAATTGATGCCTGCGACGTAGAGAACGCTTGGGTAAAGTGGACATGACTCTTACTGCAGGCGTGGGAGAAATATAAGGGGGGGGAACACCGTCACAATATATATATATATATATATATATATATATATATATATATATATATATATATATATATATATATATATATATGCAGAATAACCACATATGAAGAATAGAAAATGCTTAACGCGTTTTCGGCTAATTCGCCTTCATCAGAGCAAAGTAGAATCAACTTTGCTTGATTCATCAACAAAGTAGAATCAAAGTTGATTCTACTTTGCTCTGATGAAGGCGAATTAGCCGAAAACGCGTTAAGCATTTTCTATTCTTCATATGTGGTTATTCTGCATACTTGGATCAGTGTTTTTGTGATCATTGTTGCATATATATATATATATATATATATTTATATATAACTGAGAACTCACACCCCAGAAGTGACTCGAACCCATACTGCCAGGAGCACTCTGCTGGCGTACAGGATCCCTTAACCGCTCGACAAACTCGACCAAAACGACCGGACAAAAGAGGATGGTAGCCGAGGCTATTTCATTCCCTCCGCCGGCACTCGGTTGGTAATCTTGGGCATGGTATTTTATCAAATTACCTCATTCTTTGGGGCACACGTGAGGAACACAAATGCAAACAAGCCTGAATGGTCCCCATGAACTCATGGGGAAGTGGGTACTCCCATGAACTACCCACTTCAAGACTCCGCACCAATATAGAAGCATCAAGAAATATGGGCCAATAGGCCCTCTCCAGTTACTTCCATTCATCCCTTTAACTTACAAAATATTATACCCATTGTTTCGTATTGTGTCTTGTGTTGAAAGTATGTTTTCACCTCATCCAAAACTGTTGTAACATATCACCTCACCCAAATGCAGGCATATAAAATGAAAGTCGTTTAAATTATAGCACAGTAGAACTCTGTTTAGTGTTTGCAGGCTATAGTTGTGTGTGTGTGTAAACTAAAGTCTTTGAAAATGTAATAAGTTATTACGAAACGCGTTCATGTGTCGCGTCAGACTAGAAATAAAAATGAATTTTGGAGAATTGATTTTTCAATTACCATCGACAGTGAAAAGAACCATAAGAAATATTGAGAAAATTCGTGTTAGAATTATTAATCTTACCTTTTCGGTCATTTTTAATAATATATGTTTACAAGAAAGACTGGTACCAAAATATATATATATATATATATATATATATATATATATATATATATATATATATATATATATATATATATATATATATATATATATATATATATATATATATATATATATATATATATATATATATATATATATATATATATATATATAACTTTTTAGACACTCAACCCACCAGGAGACTCGAACACTGGCCAACAAGGTGGCAGTTGCATGCTGTATCCACTACACTATACTTCAAAGCCATAAAAAGAGAGGTAGGAATTCTGGGGTATTTAACCAACCAGAACTCCAATCCTCTCCCAGGCAATGAGATAGTGTGGGACCTCGGATGCTCTTTCCTCGGTTCCTGTTATATGGGAAAACTCAGTGCCAAATGCTTAATGCACAGACTACCCTATTCCAGTAGCTGAAGTCTCTTTTTATGGCTTTGAAGTATAGTGTAGTGGATACAGCATGCAACTGCCACCTTGTTGGCCAGTGTTCGAGTCTCCTGGTGGGTTGAGTGTCTAAAAAGTTATACACTTCAGCTACTGGAATAGGGTAGTCTGTGCATTAAATATATATATATATATATATATATATATATATATATATATATATATATATATATATATATATATAAGGCACAACTCTCCTAAACACGAGAGTCAAGTATACAACTTTAGAACACTTTCCCACCAGGAGACTCGAACCCTAGCCAGCACAGAAGCCTTCCAGCAACTGGCATAACAGGTACGCCTTAACCCTCTCCACCACCTGCTCAGACCCTTAAAAGAGATGGTAATTTCGGAGTATTTAAATACCACAAAGATCACCACCTCCCAAGAGCACTAGAGCAAGTGAGGGGTCATTTAGACGTTAATTTCATCAAGTCCCTGTTAATATGGGAAGACACAGTGTCTATGCTTAAGGCACAACTCTCCTAAACACGAGAGTCAAGTATACAACTTTAGAACACTTTCCCACCAGGAGACTCGAACCCTAGCCAGCACAGAAGCCTTCCAGCAACTGGCATAACAGGTACGCCTTAACCCTCTCCACCACCTGCTCAGACCCTTAAAAGAGATGGTAATTTCGGAGTATTTAAATACCACAAAGATCACCACCTCCCAAGAGCACTAGAGCAAGTGAGGGGTCATTTAGACGTTAATTTCATCAAGTCCCTGTTAATATGGGAAGACACAGTGTCTATGCTTAAGGCACAACTCTCCTAAACACGAGAGTCAAGTATACAACTTTAGAACACTTTCCCACCAGGAGACTCGAACCCTAGCCAGCACAGAAGCCTTCCAGCAACTGGCATAACAGGTACGCCTTAACCCTCTCCACCACCTGCTCAGACCCTTAAAAGAGATGGTAATTTCGGAGTATTTAAATACCACAAAGATCACCACCTCCCAAGAGCACTAGAGCAAGTGAGGGGTCATTTAGACGTTAATTTCATCAAGTCCCTGTTAATATGGGAAGACACAGTGTCTATGCTTAAGGCACAACTCTCCTAAACACGAGAGTCAAGTATACAACTTTAGAACACTTTCCCACCAGGAGACTCGAACCCTAGCCAGCACAGAAGCCTTCCAGCAACTGGCATAACAGGTACGCCTTAACCCTCTCCACCACCTGCTCAGACCCTTAAAAGAGATGGTAATTTCGGAGTATTTAAATACCACAAAGATCACCACCTCCCAAGAGCACTAGAGCAAGTGAGGGGTCATTTAGACGTTAATTTCATCAAGTCCCTGTTAATATGGGAAGACACAGTGTCTATGCTTAAGGCACAACTCTCCTAAACACGAGAGTCAAGTATACAACTTTAGAACACTTTCCCACCAGGAGACTCGAACCCTAGCCAGCACAGAAGCCTTCCAGCAACTGGCATAACAGGTACGCCTTAACCCTCTCCACCACCTGCTCAGACCCTTAAAAGAGATGGTAATTTCGGAGTATTTAAATACCACAAAGATCACCACCTCCCAAGAGCACTAGAGCAAGTGAGGGGTCATTTAGACGTTAATTTCATCAAGTCCCTGTTAATATGGGAAGACACAGTGTCTATGCTTAAGGCACAACTCTCCTAAACACGAGAGTCAAGTATACAACTTTAGAACACTTTCCCACCAGGAGACTCGAACCCTAGCCAGCACAGAAGCCTTCCAGCAACTGGCATAACAGGTATGCCTTAACCCTCTCCACCACCTGCTCAGACCCTTAAAAGAGATGGTAATTTCGGAGTATTTAAATACCACAAAGATCACCACCTCCCAAGAGCACTAGAGCAAGTGAGGGGTCATTTAGACGTTAATTTCATCAAGTCCCTGTTAATATGGGAAGACACAGTGTCTATGCTTAAGGCACAACTCTCCTAAACACGAGAGTCAAGTATACAACTTTAGAACACTTTCCCACCAGGAGACTCGAACCCTAGCCAGCACAGAAGCCTTCCAGCAACTGGCATAACAGGTACGCCTTAACCCTCTCCACCACCTGCTCAGACCCTTAAAAGAGATGGTAATTTCGGAGTATTTAAATACCACAAAGATCACCACCTCCCAAGAGCACTAGAGCAAGTGAGGGGTCATTTAGACGTTAATTTCATCAAGTCCCTGTTAATATGGGAAGACACAGTGTCTATGCTTAAGGCACAACTCTCCTAAACACGAGAGTCAAGTATACAACTTTAGAACACTTTCCCACCAGGAGACTCGAACCCTAGCCAGCACAGAAGCCTTCCAGCAACTGGCATAACAGGTACGCCTTAACCCTCTCCACCACCTGCTCAGACCCTTAAAAGAGATGGTAATTTCGGAGTATTTAAATACCACAAAGATCACCACCTCCCAAGAGCACTAGAGCAAGTGAGGGGTCATTTAGACGTTAATTTCATCAAGTCCCTGTTAATATGGGAAGACACAGTGTCTATGCTTAAGGCACAACTCTCCTAAACACGAGAGTCAAGTATACAACTTTAGAACACTTTCCCACCAGGAGACTCGAACCCTAGCCAGCACAGAAGCCTTCCAGCAACTGGCATAACAGGTACGCCTTAACCCTCTCCACCACCTGCTCAGACCCTTAAAAGAGATGGTAATTTCGGAGTATTTAAATACCACAAAGATCACCACCTCCCAAGAGCACTAGAGCAAGTGAGGGGTCATTTAGACGTTAATTTCATCAAGTCCCTGTTAATATGGGAAGACACAGTGTCTATGCTTAAGGCACAACTCTCCTAAACACGAGAGTCAAGTATACAACTTTAGAACACTTTCCCACCAGGAGACTCGAACCCTAGCCAGCACAGAAGCCTTCCAGCAACTGGCATAACAGGTACGCCTTAACCCTCTCCACCACCTGCTCAGACCCTTAAAAGAGATGGTAATTTCGGAGTATTTAAATACCACAAAGATCACCACCTCCCAAGAGCACTAGAGCAAGTGAGGGGTCATTTAGACGTTAATTTCATCAAGTCCCTGTTAATATGGGAAGACACAGTGTCTATGCTTAAGGCACAACTCTCCTAAACACGAGAGTCAAGTATACAACTTTAGAACACTTTCCCACCAGGAGACTCGAACCCTAGCCAGCACAGAAGCCTTCCAGCAACTGGCATAACAGGTATGCCTTAACCCTCTCCACCACCTGCTCAGACCCTTAAAAGAGATGGTAATTTCGGAGTATTTAAATACCACAAAGATCACCACCTCCCAAGAGCACTAGAGCAAGTGAGGGGTCATTTAGACGTTAATTTCATCAAGTCCCTGTTAATATGGGAAGACACAGTGTCTATGCTTAAGGCACAACTCTCCTAAACACGAGAGTCAAGTATACAACTTTAGAACACTTTCCCACCAGGAGACTCGAACCCTAGCCAGCACAGAAGCCTTCCAGCAACTGGCATAACAGGTACGCCTTAACCCTCTCCACCACCTGCTCAGACCCTTAAAAGAGATGGTAATTTCGGAGTATTTAAATACCACAAAGATCACCACCTCCCAAGAGCACTAGAGCAAGTGAGGGGTCATTTAGACGTTAATTTCATCAAGTCCCTGTTAATATGGGAAGACACAGTGTCTATGCTTAAGGCACAACTCTCCTAAACACGAGAGTCAAGTATACAACTTTAGAACACTTTCCCACCAGGAGACTCGAACCCTAGCCAGCACAGAAGCCTTCCAGCAACTGGCATAACAGGTACGCCTTAACCCTCTCCACCACCTGCTCAGACCCTTAAAAGAGATGGTAATTTCGGAGTATTTAAATACCACAAAGATCACCACCTCCCAAGAGCACTAGAGCAAGTGAGGGGTCATTTAGACGTTAATTTCATCAAGTCCCTGTTAATATGGGAAGACACAGTGTCTATGCTTAAGGCACAACTCTCCTAAACACGAGAGTCAAGTATACAACTTTAGAACACTTTCCCACCAGGAGACTCGAACCCTAGCCAGCACAGAAGCCTTCCAGCAACTGGCATAACAGGGACTTGTTATGCAACATATTAACAGGGACTTGATGAAATTAACGTCTAAATGACCCCTCACTTGCTCTAGTGCTCTTGGGAGGTGGTGATCTTTGTGGTATTTAAATACTCCGAAATTACCATCTCTTTTAAGGGTCTGAGCAGGTGGTGGAGAGGGTTAAGGCGTACCTGTTATGCCAGTTGCTGGAAGGCTTCTGTGCTGGCTAGGGTTCGAGTCTCCTGGTGGGAAAGTGTTCTAAAGTTGTATATATATATATATATATATATATATATATATATATATATATATATATATATATACATATATATATATATATATATATATATATATATATATATATATATATATATATATATATGTGTGTGTGTGTGTGTGTGTGTGTGTTTAACTTATTATTAAATCACATGAATACCAGATTCATAGCAACACCTAGACACAAGCAATAAACAAACATTACTTAACTTCAATAGCACATCCAGGCTTCAACAACACCAGCCTGCAATTGACGCAGATTCACTCCGACTCACAGCATGAGCTCCCATGAACACACTGTCGTTACTCTCCACGTAAAAAATAACTCACAAACCACACTTCCACACTTAGATATAAACTACCATGCACTTATAATCATAAGTATATAAAACATAAGATATTTTGGAACAGCTACTCATGTAATTATACTTCTTACTCTGAAAATAAGAATAATTCAATGACATGAACATAAGCCGTTTGGGGTGAGTGGATTCTATGGGACCTTGTGGCTGAGTGGACAGCGCTTTTGAGTCGTAGTCCTAAGGGCTCTGTTACGATCCCTGGCAGAGGCAAAAACAAATGAGCAGAGCTTCTTTCACCCTGATGCATCTATTCACCTCGCAGTAAAAAGGTACCTGAGAGTTGGACAGCTGTTACAGGGTGCGTCCTGGGAATGTGTGTGTGTGTGTGTACTTACGTTAGAGAAAAATCTATGTAGTAGACATAATAGAGGAAAATCAAATTGGCTAGTAAGGCGGGGTCCAAGAGCTAATAGCTGGAGTTTGCAGATACAAAATAGTAAATACAGCTGGTACCACTGACGCACCGCGCAAACTGAACTGAACAAATACCTGACCAGCACAGGACCACATGTACCCCGACTCCACTTAGCAACTTCCATACAATACAATTCAGAAATTTAATGCAATAGCATAACTGCTATACAAGCAAATAGAATGAGAATAATATAACATAGTACTATGAAATGAAGCCATAAATATGTACAACTGCAATACATAATTAATTGAAGGTGAAGATATGTATAAATATGCAAAATTTGAATAGTTATGAAGCAGGTAAATACCTGGGTCATACCAGGCTCCACCAGAGAACACATGAGTTCTGCGGACAATCACTCTCACCACAGATATCCTCACCAACAACACTGAAATAATTGAGTGATAAACCAGAAAACTAAGATAAGATATTGGCGATCCACTGCATATCAAACAATGTCACCCAATTATCAGCAGCCAGCTTATATTTAGGTACATTTTCCACCCTCAAAACTAAAGCACACTATCCAACTCTCATTGCCCCAGACATCGACGATTGGGCAATTTTTATTTATTTATTTATTTATTTCTTACATTCTTGAGTTCATTCTTGTTACATTCATAGTTCTTACATTCTTCAACAACCACTAGCACATAGCATTTTGGGTAGGTCCTTAATCCTCATTTTCCCAAGAATACGACCAGCCAAATTCTTTAACCTAACCAGTTTCAACCAGATACCCATTCACTGCTGGGTGAACAGGGGCTACAGTTAAGGATTGGCACCCGGCCAATCCTCCGTGGCCAGAATACGAACCCAGTACAAAGTGCTTGGAAAGCGCAGAGCGAGTGTTTTACCACAGCATCACAGAGACTGAGTCCGGGGACTGCGAAGTGCTTTACTTTATCTCGTCCTTCCGTTTAACATGTCCTCTTGTGCCAGCTTACTTGCATTCACTTCCCGGTGGATACAAGTAGAAGGACATAAGAAATATAGAAAAGAATCGTCTTAGAATCACTGCTAATTCTTTTCTACTGTGAGAACTTGGACAGTAACAGAATGCTTGTGTGTGGGTCTGTACTTCAACACATTAGATTTCAAATGAAAAACACCATTGATAATAAAGCTTTATTTTGAGGGTATTTTTATCAATATTGGGTGAACTGTGTGTATGAAATACAGCTCTTTTATACATAACCTTTCCTATTTTAAAGGAACAAAAAAAAAATGAGACAATTGGCTTCTCAAGCGTTTCTTTGCTAGTTGTGCATCGTTGCATCGTTTCTTTATACACAGGAGAGGCAACAGACGGTCTAGGAGTGATTCTAGAGGTGCCATTTGCATTTTGACGAGGAACAAAGAAAGTTCAGTGTCATTAATGCCGGCCAAATGATGCTTAATAATCGGAATAAATCAACTGTAAACATTTCCTAAAGGTGTCACACCTACTGTTTGGTAAAATGTTAAGTAAGAAGATTGCCGTAGTAGAAGGGGGGGGGGTGACAGTTGAGTGGACAGTGCTTCGGATTCGTAGTACTGAGGTTCTGGGTTCGATTCCTGGAGGAGGCGGAAACAAATGGGCAGAGTTTCTTTCACCCTTATGCTCCTGTTCTCCTAGCAGTAAATAGGTACCAGAGAGTTAGACAGCTGCTACGGGCGGCTTCCTGGGGGTGTGTAACAAACTGGAGGCCGGGTCGAGAACCGGGCCACGGAGACGCTAAGCCCCGAAATCAACTCAATATAATCTCAATAACATCAATAAATTATTAATGGCTTTCAGTGGACTACAACTGTGGAATAGTTCAAGAACACTCAAGGATGGAAACACAGATGTTCCGAAGACCACCATCACGATAAAACAATACCAGCATAACATCAAAGGGTTTATTACAAGAAGCAAATCACTTATAAGCATCAGGAACAACGTGCTCAGGTTACAGTTTACTACAAAACTGGAGCTCCTGAACACCCACTACCCTGCAGAGCTCTGGAACACCCACTACCCAGCAGAGCTCTGGAACACCCACTACCCTGCAGAGTTCTTCAACACTTGGAACATGGACTAAAAAGACCAAAATTAAGCTGTAACAGAATCAAATTAAAAAGAAAGTGCGGATAAAGAAAGAAACGAATTTCAATTTTTTCAAAGCATTCATTTCATCTGTGGAATATTATGGAAGTGGGGTATCAGTGTGGGGTATCCAGGGGTACCATTGTGCCTGACACACCAGAGGACCCTTCACAGCATACCAGTGGGGCCAGGCACACCTATGGATCCTTCACAGCACACCAGTGGGGCCCGGCACACCTGTGGACCCTTCACAGCACACCAGTGGGGCCCAGCACACCTGTAGACTCTTCACAGCACACCTGTGGATCCTTCACAGCACACCTGTGGATCCTTCACAGCACACCTGTGGATCCTTCACAGCACACCAGTGGAGCCTGGCACACCTGTGGATCCTTCACAGCACACTAGTGGGGCTCGGCACACCTGTGGACCATTCACAGCACACCACTGGGGCCCGGCACACCTGTGGACCCTTCACAGCACACCAGTGGGGCCCCGGCACACCTGTGGACCCTTCACAGCACACCAGTGGACCCTTCACAGCACACCAGTGGACCCTTCACAGCACACCAGTGGACCCTTCACAGCACACCAGTGGACCCTTCACAGCACACCAGTGGACCCTTCACAGCACACCAGTGGACCCTTCACAGCACACCAGTGGACCCTTCACAGCACACCAGTGGACCCTTCACAGCACACCAGTGGACCCTTCACAGCACACCAGTGGACCCTTCACAGCACACCAGTGGACCCTTCACAGCTCACCAGTGGACCCTTCACAGCACACCAGTGGGGTCCGGCACACCTGTGGACATGTAATGACGCTTGGCCTCTTGGTATGGTCAAGTATTATAATATATATAGAGGCAGTCTTGCCTACTACAAATTTCAAGGGCAAATAAATGAACTGCTTACTCAGCAAAGCAATATACTTTAAGTATGGGGTAACAAAGAAACATACAAACATATAAATGAAATACAGGCAGCCAGAAATATTGTTGCACCAGAATGAAATAACACAATATAAATATATATATATAAGCATTGATCACCATTTTAAAACTTAAATGAATTGATGGGTAAGCAAATAATGGTCTAACTAGGCAATTAGCTATATTACTAAATAATATACAGGTACGAAACACTTATCTCATAACATGTCAACCCCCACCCAGCCTCACCCACGCAACTAGCGTGTAAGAGCATGCACGGCATGGTGTCGACAGGTTACCAACTAAGAACCACATGAAATCTCTAGATATTCTGCTGTCTGAGAGTAATACTTAAGAACATAATTATAACTATACTAATATGCATTTAACACTGCTAAGGGGTAATTAAAGAAATATGTACATACAAAAAACTGAAAAAATTGCTGGGATGAATCAGTGATGCTTGGTTGATACACTGCATTCATTATTGGAACATCCCAAATATGGTCATCCCCCCATGAGTCGCCATGGTCTCCCCCTACATGAACTAATATGCAATAGCATTAGCAAAATATTTCATACAGACACACTATAGCATGCTACATTTAATTCAAACCTAAATACTGGAAAACTAATGAATATAATGGTTAATTATAAATAACTGAGGAAAGAAATAATGAACATACATATTTATCATGATAAATGTTAGATTCAAATATATGGCTTCAAGAAATCCCTCCCCGTCCTTAAAGAAAAATGAAATTAACTGAAGGTTGATTTCAGTTTTTGACTGCAGGTGAGTACAATACTGAAAACTCATAATCCAATCATAATTATTGACACTGAACTTCCTAAGGAAAACATTACACTGAACCAATTTATAGAAGATATATGACAATTGAAATACAATCAGAAATACATTAGCAACACTCGTGCACAATATGTAAAAAAATCACTATTATAATAATATATAGCAAGGTACATCTTCTTGCAAGAAAAAACAAATTGAATCTTAACTTTTGTAATAAGTTCATTAACTCCAATGGAATGAAATAACTAAATATGGAAATAATCCAAAGTTCATTAGTTGACATTACACTTTTCATGTAAAAACAATTCACTGTAGCAACTATACAATATACATTTTCTTCATTACATTCTGAAACACTGTCTCCCAACTTAAGTGTAACTATAACTGTTCACTTGGATTCTAAACACCTTTATCTCTCCTGGGCACTATCTCATTTTGTTCACCTAAATACCTGAGGTAAATTCTCACTCTCTGCTCATCACAACATTTGTTCTTATTATACTCACCACACTTTGCAAGATTCACATGAGACGAGTACAATACATACATCCGAAATAAATGGCAGTCTGGACAACAAAATCTAATATAGAAGGTTTCCACTTAACTGGTTTCTTTCTCAACCTGGTAGTAATCTAATAACACCACAATTCACTTTATTAATAAGGAACAAGTTACAATACTCCAACACATCAAGGTAAAGTACTTACTCAACAACTTAAAATACACTACCTTTTGTAAACAGATAGTGCAGATCTAACCAATTTCATTCTGGAGCACTTCAACAGTTAGATGTAAGTTACCTGGACTTAGATGTAGTGAACTCTGACAACTACAACTCGGTTGAGGATACCATGTACATTTCCTGAGCTGGAACATCCTGGGTTGTAAGAGTTGATGGGTTTTCGACTGATTTCTACTCCTTTTCGGTAGAGTTAATTCACTGAGATGAATCGACATAGATGAGGGGTGGTTGAGGGAATTCTCCTTGTGAATGGGGATGATCTGGTATACACCCCTCAGGAACCTCTGGTCTCCAACACTCTGGATCTTCTTTGAAACAAACAGCTACGACCAAGTGTCACTAAAAGTAGATGAAACAGGGTTAGAAAACTCCGACACATCCGAAACTTCTTCACTCTTGGAACCACCAACAATAAGACCGGACTTAGAAGTTGACCTCTTATGCCTGTTGAAACAGACAAGAACAACCAGGAAAAGTGCAAGGAACACTTGTCTGAACTGATTCAGGTGACAACCAGTGTTGGGCAAATCATTCAGTCTCCTCCCGACTCTGCAAGACCCATCAGAGTGATAAAACATGAGAGCGCCCAAACATGTTAACAATAACAAACGAACACGCTCTCACCTCCTAACTGTGAACTCACCAAACAATCCTTTATAGCCTTCTTGCCCTACCATAATAGTATCATACCCACTCTGAAGCTTGGACCACACTTACTGTGAACTTTACTCAGCAAGTGTTTTCCTCCTGGTGATATCAAATAATTCAGCAAGTGTTAGGGGTTCTTATCACCTGGTAGGTGAAAACCATATTACTTTGGAACCACCCCAAGGGCAACCTGTAACCTTACACACTCATCAACAAACAAAACAGGTTGGATATCCACGTCCCCCCTCCAACTTGGAACTCACATATTTTACCTTGAACCTCTGCTTCAAAGTCTGATAAAATCATACAACACCACTCTGACTCTGAGAAACAGTACAATACATGAACTTAACATATGTTCTGTACATAGATGATACACAGTCCATTTCTTCAAGGTAGTATAGGTCCTGTGAAACAACTTCAGTTTGTATTAATGTCCTCAGAACACTCTGACTCCCATTACACAATGTTAAACAATTGATCCACCCGGAACAAGAATAACTGGCCAACCCCTCACTGCAATTTAGAAAAAATATTATCACTGTTAACTGTTACTCAAAATTTGCCAAATTGTCCTCCCATGACATATTCTTGAGATGCTTAGAGTACTTTCTCTTTACAATCACTAAATATTCTAAGCTGGGTCACCTCCTCACAGTCAACTGTAGAGGGAGGCTCAATAGGTCTCCATCTGCTCGACAGAAGCTGAGCATTTAGATGATCTCCCACAATCTCCAGCAATGGATCTACATAATAGACTGTCTCTTTACTACTCTCAGATATCTTGGGGTTAGTCCTACTTAACGTACACAAAGGCAATGACTCTAAAACTGGAACGAGTGGGCAAGTAACTGGCAACCCGACATCCTTTTCCAAACCATTTTGGTTCGAATATTTCGGGGTCAAGGCTTCAGCTGACTTACTCTCGACACCTGACTCAACCTCTGGAGCGAGCGGGCAAGTAACAGGTACACAGACTTCCTGTTCCAAACCGTTTACTTGGATAGAATAAATTGGGATCAAAGTATCAGACTCACTCTCAACAATCAGGTTGGCCACAAATGAATCCTGAAAATCTAGCTCCTACTTCATCTCTAAAGGGGTCCTGGACTGTGAAACAATTACCTTGGTAGTAACAGAACTGACACTTGGAACACTAATAGAATTGGATGCAGCACAGGTAGTTTAGATAATACCATCCTCTATATCTGTCTGTTCACTCACAGAACTGGACTCAGCACAGGCAGGATAGATAACACCACATACTGCCTCAGGCTGTGCCAGCACACAACTAGGGGGTAGTAAACATGATAGAACACTCTGTCTCAATAACGTGACACTTGTCAAAATCATTACCCACAATAACATCAACCCCAGGGATGGGCAACTGCTAACTAAGTGCTACAGTGCACCAACCTGCTGTAATGGTGGACCACAGGTGAATTTTAACTAATGGTACACACTGAGCATGACCTCCAAATCCCTGGATTTGGCCTTCGAATCCCTGAACCTCCAAATACTTCTTCACCGGTGTCTTCTGCGCAAACATCAGCAAGAACACAGTGAGAAATTAGAGATTGGGCGCTGCATCCTGTCCTCTTAAAAAGAACGTCGCTTTTGGTCGTTTACCCGTATGGCTGAATTTGGATGTAATTTGAAAATGAAATTAATTTTGGGATTTTTTTTTTTCAACAACAGTAAGTTAAGGGTCCTCTGATAGGTTAGGTGGGCAGGAAATTCTCATAAAGTTTCAAAACGGTATGAAAAACGTTAATGGAAAGAATCCTTTTCAAACCTGGCCGAGTTAGCCGGACGTCTCAAACAGAAAACGGAACAGTACGTCACTTTTGTGAGTCGATTTCATTTCAAATTATGCCCAAATTTGGCCATAGCCAAAAGTGACGTTATTTTTAAGAGGACGGGTTGGGGAAGCACCAGTGTCCCTCAATAACTGCATTGACTTCCAGTTTCCACTGGTACAAAATATTTCACCAGCATAGATATAAAGACTAAAATCAGTCATCTAATTTGACTTGACTGGAGCAACATTAGAATTAATTGCTTGCAACCCCCGTCTCATAATCAGACCGGTAGGTCTCAACTCAGGGTGCAAGGTAAAACAGGAATTAACCACATGATTTCTTCTCTTGCAATGTGTGCAATATCTGCCAGTGGTCGAAACAACCAAACCAACTGCAGGTTTAGACACTACACTATTTGAGGGTGAAAACTCCGTCTGATTTTCCTCTAACTTTGGCTTTACATGAGAAGAGTTCAGGGGAGTTGGTGGGTTAGCTGGTCTGGTCTGGAAAACATGAGATTTAGGAACAAGATAATTACTCCTAGAATGATTAGTATTATATTGGGTTCGAAAAGGAAACTTTGTGAGTAACTCGTGTTTGTCTGCTAGCTTGGCTACTTTCATAATGTCATTGGTCTGTTTATGTTCAGATATAAACAATGCTAATTTCTCTGGCAGACAAATTTGGGTGATTATCAGTACTACCTGTATGATTATTAATGTCACCTTGCCCTGCTGTAATTCCCTGTTCCTTTAGTCTCTTATTATTTATTGCTATACGCTGTTGAATTTCTAACTGCTTAGTTTGATGCTCTGCTTGTTTAGATTGATGCTCTGCTTGCTGCCTCCTAACTTCCTCTAGTTGCAACTGAGCCTCAATCCTTCTGTTCTGTGATTCTAGTTCAACTTGTTGCTGTTGGCGTTGATCTCCAGCATATGTTACTGAGTCTCCAATTCAAGTTTTTTTTATTGATATATAAAAAACCAAAGTACAAAAACAGGGAACAAGTGCAAAACAACATAGAAATACAAACAATCGTGCTTATACATGAAACAAAGGAAACACCATGAAACAGACATAAAATACATACAAGAGGTCACAGGAAAGCACACAGGACACAAGCAAGGAAACCCACAAACAGCATGGGACAGAGAATGCATACAATACACAACAAATAAATGACATAAGTACAATAACAAAAATGTACAAGAAAAAATACACAAAAATTACAACAAATGTACAGAAAGCTAACCACCCCTAGAACGGAAAAAGGGAGTAAATGAAAGCACAAGCACGGGCAGTCCGACCCCCTCACACAGAGGAACAGAACCGGACACAAATGAAGACACCAACATCAAATAAACAGTAAATCCAAAAACTACACATAAGAACATAAATAACATGAAATATGTACAAAGAATAAAACAATTACAAGGACAAAGAAATAATCACACACACACACAACCCATGCGACAAACACATGGAACAGCAACATACACAACCAGATCACCCCACACCAATACGTCCGCCACTCCAACACACGGGGCATGCGCAAAGACAGGAAAGAAAGAACACCAAACACCCACAACCGCGCACAACCACAACACAAACACTCATACCGAACAAAGGCAAAGCACAAAACAAATTGTAAATACATCAAAACAGGCCCACACAGGAGCCAGAAACAAACACCCACACCACACATACGCACAGACAAGGACACCCACCTGTGCATGCAAGCACTAGGGAAACAACACACACAACACAGAGGAACCAACCACACGGATCACTCATACTTCTCCGAGTACTCCCGAGCCGGAAATCGTAAGCAGTAAGCATCCCAAACACCTAGGTCTTCTTCAGTAAGCGGACGTCCAGGAGTCGCAGTAGGCCGAGGCATCAAATCCGGTACGCCAATGATGAAACACTGCGCCCGCGGAATCCCAGATGGTAGAGGGGCACCAGGGAACAGGACGCACCAGGTCATCGGACTCAAAACACAGAGCTGTACTAGAACTGACGACCACCTCTCCGGACGGGAGGACAAAAGGTAAGGGTTTCCTCCTAGGAAGCCGGTCACAGGGCTGCACACTTGAAAGCACACCAGGCTGCACAGCAGGCCGCACATCGGGCCGCCCATTAGGGCGCACACTTCAGTCTACACCGGGCATCGCACTGAGCCCCACAGAGGGTGGCTCCGCAGGCGCCCCAATGCCCCCACCCATCGGAACAGGAGCAGAGTTCTCCCGCCGCACATCCTTTGACAACACCACTAGAAGGTCGCGGTCACCAGGGGCAACCGCCCACTGAGGAGAGCCACCAGCAGGGGGCACAGTGTCCAACACAGAAGGCACCACAGGAGGCAGCACCACCTCGCCCACAGCATCATCATCCATAGCATCACGCTCCTCTGCCCACGTCCGGTGAGGTGACGCATCCCGAGCCAACCGACGGCGCTTAGAAATATGCCGTTGATCGTCGAAACCGTCACCCTCTGCAAGCGGTGCCCAAGAAGAACCGTCGGCAGGCGATCTCAAAGCCGGGGCAGCACGACCACGCAAAACGGCAGCTTCAACGACACGAGGTAGCAAGCCACCACCAACCAGAGAGACCGGATCCGGAGAAGGAAGAGACACAGCTGGCGGAAGGGTAGACACCAGCACACTTAAAAGATCCAGCGAGGGTGACGGATCCAGCACAGGAGAGGAGGCGCGTGTTAATGAGGAAACTACCAGAGGCAACGAGGCAGAGGGCGGGGCCGGAGTCACACACACCACCACCCCTGACAGCCCCGGGAAGCACACGTCCTTTTGCAGGAGAGACAGACACCACCCCTACAGCACCATCCAAGGCCACCACGGAAGCAACCGGATGCGGATGCACCTCCGCATCCACCGAACGTCGAAGGCAGGAATCAGGGGCCCCTAGGTTCTCAGAGCTTACAGGTAGGGCAAACAGATCAGGGCCAGATGGAGCGACAGCCGGAACCGCCGCAGGAACCACACCAGGCATCTTCACAGAGCGAGGATCCGCCGGGGAATCCCCACACACAGACAAGCGGGAAAAGTCATCCTCCAGGAAAACTGAAGGGGCCTCAGCACGAGGAGCATCACAGCCGGCGGCCACATGGCCTTCAGCACCACACCGAAAACAGGTGCGTGTTTGACCCTGTTTAAAGATCCGCAGAGAGAGCCCACGAAACGAAACCCTGGAAGGAATAGGGCTCGTGACCTGCATGACGAGCGGTCAAGCGCCCAGACGGACCCCATTTAGCCGGTCCGCACACAAAGACCTAGTGTTTACGCACCACACCGCGTAAACACCAACATGAGCTCCGCCTCAGGGAAGGTCACCGGCACACCATGCACACTTACAAAAGTCAAGGGCCCTAGGGATTCGAGATCTCCACAGTCACAGCCGAAGCAGGAAGAGGAAGCAAGCGTGCATCCCAGCGTGCCACAAACTCCTGGTAAATAAGTGACGTGGCAAATGACACCGCCACACAGGTAGGCGAGATTTTTTCTAGCCCCAGGAGATTGGAGACGTTGACACGGAGCACGTCCAGGAGAGCAATCTCCACAATGGCCAGTCCACTGCACCAGAAAAATCCAGCCGTACAGTATCCACCTGTCGAACACGGCCACCACTGGCCACCTCAATACTGGCAACCAGAGCCCCGGCTAGCGGGCGCTCCACACCTCCAACAACAAACCACCACTCAGCAACGGCAAATGACGACTGGCTGCTCTAGCCCGATGTCTGTACCCTCTGACGACGGAGCAGGGAATTTCAGCTGTTTTTCGCAGGTCTGCATTTCCAACCTCTGTTTCTCTGCTTCTTATCCAGCCAACTCGAGTTTAGATTCCATTTCTAGCTTTAGAATAGTCACCTGGTCACTTGACTCTTCCTCTAATTCCTCTAACCACTCCTCGTCAAGTTTCTCCTCCTCCACCAAGTGTGTGACAATTACCCTTACTAAATGAGCCTTTAGCATTCTCTTTGAAAGTTTCAGATTTATTTTTTCAGCCATGTACAACAACCCAGACTTATTCAAGTCTTTAATTTCACCAAACTTAGGCTGCTCGACCAACACAGCAATTTGTTCCTAAATTGTCAGCTTAATTAGCACAACTAGCAATTACAACAACACTGAAAGTTTGCTTGGCCACTGGCACAAGCAGTACATTTACCTCATTTGTGAGGTGTTGAGAAAACTTCTGCAAGCAGCTCTGAATAAACATGGAAATGGTACACAGGCTTGGTTGGGTAGCACTAGTTAAACACACAGTACCTAGGAAGGCATTAACAATTAGTAACTTGTACTACTATTTAGTTCATTGAATTAAGGGAATTAATTCTCCCGGACAGGCCCCCATTTTGTTATGACTCTTGACCTTTTGGTATAGTTCCTCTGAGGAACTATACTTATAGCAGTATCATATATATAGAGGCAGTCTTGCCTGCTACAAATTCCTAGGGTAAATAAATGAACTGCTTACTCAGCAAAGCAATATACTTTAAGTATGGGGTAACAAAGAAACATACAAACATATAAATGAAATACAGGCAGCCAGAAATATTGTTGCACCAGAACGAAATATCACAATATAATTATATATATAAGTACTGATCATTATTTTAAAACTTAAATTAATAGATGGGTATGCAAATAATGGTCTAACCATGAAATTACTTATGATACTAAAAAAAACAGGTACGAAAGACTTATGTCATAGAATGTCCACCCCAACCAGCCTCACCCATGCAACTAGCGTGCACGGCATGGTGTCGACAGGTTACCAACTACGAACCACATGAAATCTCTAGATACTCTGCTGTCTAAGAGTAATACTTAAGAATATAAATATGACAATACTAATATGCATATAACACTGCTAAGGTATAATTAAAGAAATATGTACATACAAACAACTGGAATAAATACAGGGATGAATCAATGATGCTTGGTTGATACACTGCATTCATTATTGGAACATCCCAAATATGATCTTTCCCCCATGAGTCGCCATGGTCTCCCCCTACATGATTTAACAGGCAATAGCGTCAGCAAAATAATCTCATACTAGCACACTACAGCATGCTATATTTAACACAAACCTATATATTAGAAAACAAATAGAGATAGTGTTTAATTTAAAATATCTAAGGAAAGAATAATGAACATACATATTTATCATGATTGATGTTAGAATCAAATATATAGATTCATAACATTCCTCCTCGTCCTTAAAGAAAAATGAAATTAACTGAAGGTTGATTTCAGTTTTTGACTGCAGGTGAATACAATGCTGAGTACTTATATTCAAATCAGAATTATTGACACTGAACTTCCTAAGGAAAACATTACACTGAAGCAATATGTAGAAGGTATATGGCATTTGAAATACATTCAGAAATACATTAGCAACACTCATGCACAATGTGTAAAAAATCACTAATATCATATTTGACAAGGTACATCTCCTTGCAAGAAAAGAACAATTTGAATTAAAACTTCTATAATGAGTTCATTAACTCCAATGGAATGAAATAACTAAATATGGAAATAATCCAAAGTTCAATAGTTGACATTACATTCTTTATGTAAGAACAATTCACTGTAGCAACAATACAAAAAACATTTAATTCATTACATTGTGAAACACTGTCTCCTCACTTTAGTGTATCTATTACTGTTCACCTTAGATTCTCAATACCTTTATCTCTCCTGGGCACTATCTCATTTTGTTCACCTAAATACCTTGAGGTTATCTTGAGGTTATCTTGAGATGATTTCGGGGCTTTTAGTGTCCCTGCGGCCCGGTCCTCAACCAGGCCTCCACCCCCAGGAAGCAGTCCGTGACAGCTGACTAACTCCCAGGTACCTATTTACTGCTAGGTAACAGGGGCATTCAGGGTGAAAGAAACTTTGCCCATTTGTTTCTGCCTCGTGCGGGAATCGAACCCGCGCCACAGAATTACGAGTCCGAAGGGAGGCGACACATATAAGTACGGTCAGGAAAAACAACAGAGTAGCCCACACCGTCCACAGACATAGACCCATCGGTGAGGATGGAAATAGAGTGGGAGTGTGAAGAAAAGTGCTCAAGGAAGAGGCTTTTCAGAATTGTAGGAGGGGTAAAGGCTTTAGTAATACAAGTCAAGGACGTACAAAACTTGGGAAGGGGGGACTCCACGGAGGCAAGGAAGGAACAATATGAGGAGAAACATTAGAAATATGAACTGAAAGAGAATTCTGTAAGCGAGATAACCGGACAGAAAGAGGGAGACGATGAAGAGGAACAGGTGCTACAAAAGGAGGAAAAGTCAAAGCAAGTCAGAGGCGACAGGAAGGATGTTGTAAAGACCGCGCAAGATAACAAAGACAGTAGCGATCACGGCGGTCCTGAAGAGAGAAAGCCAGTGTCAACATACAAACTGAGGGCGGGAGTCGAACGAAAGGCACCAGAGCTGAGACGCAACCCAGTATGGTGCAAAGCATCAAGACGGCAAAGAGTAGAAGGAGAAGCAGAAGAGTATGCAGGGCAACCATAATTGAGTTTAGACAGGACGAGAGAGGAGTGCAAATAGAGGAGCGTGCGCCTATCCACTCCCCAAGAAGTATGGGACAAAACCTTAAGGAGGTTAAGGGCCTTAGAGCATTCAACACGGAGGTAAGAGATATGGGCTGACCAAGACAAACGAGTGTCAAAGACTAACCCCAAAAGCTGTGCGGAATCCCTGTACATAATGGGATGACCATAAAGCGATAAAGAGGGACGAAGAACGACATGCTTCCAAGTAAAAGTCATAGCACAAGTCTTAGACGCAGAGAACTTGAAGCCATGATCGGTGGCCCAAGACGACACGGCATCAATCGCAAGTTGAAGCTGCCGTTGAAGGAGAGGCGAATCACCACCCCGACAGCAAAGGGTAAGATCATCAACATAGAGAGCGGAGAAGACCCCAGAAGGAAGAGAGGAAAGAAGACCGTTGAGGGCAACTAGAAAAAGAGCTCAGAACACTACCCTGGGATACACCCTCATACTGCCGAAAAGGGGCAGAGAGAGTGGTACCAAGCCGCACACGAAAGGAACGACAAGAGAGGCAGCTCTGGAGGAAGAGAAGGAGGTTCCCACGAAGGCCAAAGAATGAAGTTGAGACAGAATATGATAACGCCAGGTAGTGTCGTAAGCCTTTTCCAGGTCAAAAAGGACGGCAACAACGGAGGTCTTCGCAGCAAAAGCAGTACGAATATAGACCTCCAAGTTCACCGGGACATCCGTTGTGCTGCGGCACTTGCGAAAATCAAATTGAGAAGGGGAGAGGTGGTGATAGTGTTCTAAGAACCACATCAAACGAACGTTAACCATACGTTCAAAGAGCTTGCAGACACAACTCGTGAGGGCAATAGGGCGGAAGTCCTTGGGGGATGACCCGAGAGACCCTGATTTCCGAACAGGGAGGATAACAGCATCGAGCCAGTCTTCAGGAACTGACGACGACTCCCAGACCCGATTGTACAGATTCAGTAAATACTGAGACATGCACGGAGGGAGATGGGGAAGCATTTCATAATGAATGCCATCGGAGCCCGCTGCTGTAGAACCACAAAGGGCTAGGGCAGACTGAAGCTCAGAGAGAGAGAAGGGATCATAATAGGAAAGGTGAAGATAAGTACAGAAATTTAAAGGATGAGATTCAAGAATAGGCTTACGAAGAAGGAAGGATTGGGGAAGATGAGAACCAGAACTAACAGAGGAAAAATGGGAACCCAGTACGGTCGCGACCTGCAACGGGTCTGCCACAATAGCACCAGGGAGGCGAAGAACCGGTGAGACATTAGGAACGAACTTACCCACAATCTTGCGGATACGCTTCCAGACCAGTGGGAGAGGAGTTTCGGATGTAATGGTGGAGACATAAAACGCCCAGCAAGCACGTTTAGCCGTACGGATGGTCCTACGGGCCACCGCACTCACCTTCCGAAACAAAAGAAAAGACTCAACCGTCTGCCGGCGGCGATGTCTCTTCCAGGCTGCACGCTTACAGCGGACAGCCCGAGCACAGTCCACATTCCACCAGGGAACGCACTTCCGCATTCCCCGAGAAGAAGAGCGAGGAATAGAGTGGAGGGCAGCATCAAAGATAGTGTCATGAAAAAGAAGGAGGGCGCGAGGGAGAGGCAGAACGGAAAGGTCGGAAATAGTAGCACGGAGAGTAAACAGGCGCCAGTCAGCCTCGGCAAACCACCACCTAGGGAAGGAGAGAGGAGGGCGAAAAGAGAAAAAAGTAACAAGGATAGGAAAATGGTCACTGCCATGGTGGTCATCAAGGACCCGCCACCCAAAATCTAAGGAAAGGGATGACGAGCACAGAGAAAGATCGAGACAAGAAAGAGAGCGAGTCCGAGAGTTCAAATGAGTAGGCTCACCAGAATTAAGAAGGGACAGGGAAGAAGAGAGGATGAAAGGTTCAAGGAGGCAACACCGGGTGTTTGTCAGCACATCACCCCAAAGGGCATGACGACAATTCAAATCACCCAGTAGGAGCACAGGCTCAGGCAAGAAGTCTAGGAGATGTTTAAGATCGGGAAGAGAAAGTGGGACAGTGGGGGGGGGGAGATTAAATGGAACAAACCATGTACCATCTACGCACAAAGACACGGGCGGCAGAACAGTGGAGAGGCGAGGAAAAAAGTAAGGGGACAAAGGGAACAAATCAGAGCAAATCAAGAGAGCAGAAGAATTATGGATCCCAGCTGTTGCTGGGGTGGGGGGAGAGAGAAAAGAATAGCCATGGAAGCGACCAGGACGAGCACCAAGCATCGGCTCCTGGAGACAGACACAATGGGGGCGAAAACTGTGAAATAAGTTGGAGGTCAAGGAAATTGGCGTAAAATCCACGGATGTTCCATTGAAGAAAAGACCTCAGCAAAGAGAGAGCGGAGAACAACAGAGAGCAAAGAAGAAACAAAAGTGAAGAAGGAATACAGCACACTAAAAAAGCACAGGGTCAGGATCAGGGTCAGCGAAGTCAGGGTTAGGGGGCATGGGTCAACTGAGTAAAGAAGGAAGGAAAGAAGCAGGAGGAGAGACCAGAGGTGGACGAGCAGGGTCTGGAGGAGGAGAAGGAAGGGAAGGAGGAGGCAGAAAGAGGGGAGCGCACCTCAGCAAGGGCAGTAACTGAGATGGAACCGGGGGCTAAAGAAACCCCCACAGTAGGAACAGGGGGCTCCACCACCGAAGCGGGAGGGGGAGGAGCGATAGAATCAGAGATAGGTGGTGAAGAAGAAAGCGAAGCCTTCTTACTGACCGGAGAGGAGGAAGGAGAGGAGCCAGGTTTCCGCTTCTGACTCAAAGATACAGGCGTCCCAGCAGCAATGTACTGGGCAACAGACTCCAGCGTCTCGATAGGAGAGGAAGAGCAAAATTGAACAACACGACCATCAGGAGAGCGATGGACATCTTTCCGCACAGTCAGGCGGCGTGGAAAGCCAAGAGACAGACGAGAATGACGGGAAGGAGGACCAGAGGGAGTGGAAAAAGAAGGCACAGGAGACGTGACAGACTGAGTAGAAAGAAGGGGAGCCCTAGACAGAGAACCAGGAGGTGGACCCTTCGGGACAGAACGGAGGGAAACAGGGAAGGTGTTGGTGGGCATGTCCGGGTCTAAGGCTTGGAAACGGTTGTGAGACTGAGGAAGGCGGGAAGGACGAGGAGAGGAAGAACACACCACGCGAGCATAGGAGACACCAGCGAAAGAGGGGAGACGAACTTGGCGCCGAGCCTCAGGAAAAGACAAACGGTCCCGGTGTTTCAAGTTGAGGACAGCCGCCTCAAGTTTGTAACGAGTTCACGTACGGGAGAAGGTAGGGTAGGCCTCACTGCAATTGAGGCAGCGGGCCTGGGGAGAAGTGCACTCCAACTTAGAGTGACCCTCGTTTCCACACAGGTGACAGAGAGAGACAGGAATAGAGCATTTGAGGGCACCATGTCCAAACCTCCAGCACCTACTGCAGAGCCGAGGAGATGGAATATATTCCTGAACGAAGCATCTGGCACCAGCAAGAATGACAGAAGGCGGAAGGGTCCTACCATCAAAGGTAATCTTCACAACCCGAAGGGGCAGACGGCGATGACCACGAGGGGGACGAGTAAATGTATCCACCTGGAGGACAGAATGACCCTGGGCCTCGAGGATATGCTTGATATCCTGGTGGCAGTCTTTGAGATCCCTAACACCGGTCGCAACATGGTGCAGAAGGAGAACAGTGCCAACACTGGCATTCAACCGAGCGTTCTTCGAGATCCAAACAGGGGTCTCGCCAAGGCAGGATAAGGCGGCAAAGCGGGTGGCCTCATCCTGAGAAGGAGCAGCAACGACACAGGTACCAAGACGAGTGGGGTTGAAGGTGACAGAGGCATCCACGGAATCAACAAGATGCCTATGAAGGGAAAAATCGTCAGGAGTTGAATCCAAAGGTTGGAGGTCAAAGTACTAAATACACGTAGCAGGACCAAACAAAGTATGGAACGAATTAGGATGGGAAGGGAGCATACGAGAGCGGCCGTGGCGGGGACGGCGATGAGAACCCTTAGAGAGAGACGGGTCAAAAGGTGCAGTAGTCACAAGAAGAGATGGAGCCGTGCAAGGGAACGAGACGGTCACCACAGCAGGCTTGGGGCTCGACCCAACCACAGAGGAAGGAGGGAAGCAGGGAGGAAGAGTCCGGTCTGAGCCTGAACCGGGTCCTGTAGCGGGGGCTACAGATCCCAGTCTTCCAGGACGGTCCGACTCAGGGGCCTGGTCGCCCACCCCATGAACCTGGATAAGAGAAGTCAAGTCGTCATCCATACAGCAAACCAATATATAAGGGATGGGACCTGGAAAAAAGGGATACCACCTACCAGGGCAGCCAGGGAGGCCGAGCGTGGGGCCAGAGCAGGAAGTGTGCATCGTCCCCAGCGGTGCTCTCCCTTTTTAACAGGGGAGTCCTATTACTTCGTTCATTCTCCCACACTGGTCCTAAGACCCCAGTCTCCCTATCGCCCCAGCTTGGACACCCAACCATCCACTCAGGGCGGCCTCTCACAGGCGACCCCTCCAGCGGGTGGTCTGATGGCTCACAAGGCCCCTACATGGTGCGTACACCATCCAAAGAGGGGGCAGGAGAGGGGGCACAGGCAACCCACACCGGTCCCAGGGAGGTGTACGTGAGCCCCTCACCACGGCAAGGAGGCACCACGGAGGGGACTAAAAGTACAAGAAACAGGGTTAGACTACTCCGACACATCCGAAATCACAGACCTCACCGGGAGCTTCTCATCTCGAAATCACAGGCTTCACAGGGAGGCTATTGTTTACATTCAATGTCCGCCCAAGCTCTGTCCTCTCCTAGTGTCCGAGAAATATAGTTCAATTTTCCCTCTTTTCTTAACAATGGGAGGAAGCCTTTAATTTTATGGTAGATTTGGTTTAAGTAAATCATAGAGAATACTTTTCAATCAAGTTTAATCACTAGACTGTTGTTTTAAGAATACTTGTTGAACTTAAATTAATGTTTTGATGACGTCACAGATGTCCCGTTCTCTGTAATCCTTTATGACTAACTAATGTAAATTAAAAACATCTTATTGCGTTTAGTAATGATAATATGTTAGTTTCGGATTTCCGACATCAGGTGTGCATTTCATGTGTGGATGGTTAGGTGTATATCTTATGTGTGTCTGTTTATTAAAGTTTTATTTCTTTAACTGTAGTGAACTTTCATGGAATAAATCATGCAATTATGGTTTTGGTTTGTTTATGCATAATTGCAAAGTTTTAATGTAGATGTCGGAAATTTCGACACTTTATCTACTAACCCCTGATATACCAAGTTAAAACGGTTATGTCAGGTACATACTAATATCACTAACTTCTCAAACTGAACGGATTTGATAGTATGTTGACCAGACCACATACTAGGAAGTGAAGGGACGGCGACGTTTCGGTCCGTCCTGGACCATTCTCAAGTCGATTGTCAGATCTGATAGCGTTCATGAGAGAATGGGATGTTGCCACGTATGCAAAATACACTATACGAATAATCTCTCTCTTGTAGTAACATAAAACTTTCAGTGTGCAGACTAAATGAGATAAAAGAGTACTTAAATTAATAATAGTTACTTCAACTAAATAATCAGTAAATCAAGCGTCGCTCTTCCTACATAGAAAATGACGAGTTTTGAACTAAGCTGAGTTAGCATTCCCAGCTGGGGAGGGATGTGACGCCATTAGGCAGAAAGCACACGACCTGTGTGCTTGGCAGAGAAGACACTTCTACGTTTTATCTTTTAATTGCTTACAATAGGCACATTTCCCAAGTTCTTGATACAGGAAAGAAACCATTCCACCTAACCAACGAACTCATCGTAACATGGAAGCGGTATTTCCGAGCAATTGTTGTAGTTTATGTTAGTAGCCATTATCATGATCTCTGTAGCGTTGCCAGGTTATGAGGCATGCGCTCTAACTGAAGTGGGTAAGCCTAATTATTAATGCAGACTCATCTTATTTGAATATCCACTGTGTAAAGGTAGCAGTTTACTACTGATACATTATTTGGTAGGTGCCGTTCAGAAGAAGAATTAATATCGAGTCAGCCTGTCGCACCATGCGGTTTCCCAAGTTGCCATTAAGACTCCACCAACTGTGGTTCATCATCTGTGACCGAAGGAAACCACTGTCTATTATCAGGCGATTTCGACTCTAGAGCTAAGCACTAGATAAATTATTTAACCTTAGAACTAACATAAAAACTGTAGTCTTGTTAACCCCCAACTTGTGGAAGGATAACCCCAGCAGGACTAATCAATATAATACAGTCCATATACGTCATACAGTCCACTTCAATTAATTAATTTTAAAGCAGATTTCTACAGGTAATTTAACAGTATTCAAACTCCTACTGGGCAAAATTCCCCACAGTAGAAGTTAAAATGTACTTCATATACTTATCCGTATTTTTATTTCATTTAATAATATGTAGTGTCACTAAACTGCATTAGGATATAGGGAATACTATTTAGTAAAATTATATAATTATTATCTTTCCACTCTAAATGTAAGTAAAGATTTCCACTTATATTTGGAATATACACTTTCCACTCCATTCCATTTTGCCAAACGACTTGGCAAAGTTCGGAGGATGAGAATGTTTTGTTTGGTCGAATATTATCAGTGTTCGGAGTGAATAATTTCCTGAACTTCTCCCAACAGATTCTTAGGCTGCTGCGACCTACACTTGCTGTACATATTGAGGATATCCTACAACAATTGATCGTTCCTAAGATCAGAGAGTCGTTCGAGGATTGGCCTAAATTTAACTTACAGTTACGAGAAATGAAATCATGTGCTCAGGAACCGCAACTCCTGGGTGTGAAGGTTCACGACAGGACTTCGTCAGGAGACATCGTCCTGGATCTTAAATATGGGTGAGTAATTGAGGGAGGTTTGAATTATAAATGTTAAGATTAAGAGGGTCACGCTATCATATTTATATGTGCTCTGTCAGTCTCTTTCCTACTAATTCTAAAGAGGTGAATGTCTGTCTGTCTGCCAGAAGTTGGAGGTCAGATGTTTTTGGCTAATATCACTTTGTGCATTTACTGTTGGTGGTATTGAGCGTGTCATAAGGGGGTCAGAGTTGGCCCACATGCTCCCTCTGCAAGGAGGTTGGCCTCAATACCCCTTCACAAAGTCCAGTGGATATGAAATATAGGGTTTAGTCCGCAGGGTGTAGTCCACAGGGTGTAGTCCACAGGGTTTACAGTTCATTGATCTATTAATACATTGAGATACTAACATGCGAATCGAACGTTCGACTGACGATTTGTATTCTGAGCAAAAACTTTTGGTTACAGTGAAGATAAAAAGTGGGGAAGTTGCTTACAGTGCTTACCTATCTGTGACTATAAGAAAGTGAGGGCTAACTATTTGAGCCCCGCCAACTATCCTTCTTGTTGAAGAGAGCTGGGAATATGGGGAATGAATATATGGGAAGCCAATGGGGGGAATGTGTAGGTGGAGAATGGTATGAAATGAATATGTTTGCAAAAATTAAGAGTATGTTAAGAAAATGGTTAGAGTGCTGGAACAAGATGAGTAAGGTGTGTGACGAGTGTGATAAAGAGGGAATCTGAGTGGGGAGGCTAGGACGGTGTACGTGGGGGAGATAGGAAGTATGAAAGTGTTACCACCCTGGATTCCTAACTGACTTTGCCAGGAAGCCTGAGGTCAAATTGGATTCTTTATATTCATGCGGGGATTAGACACTCAAGTATTCTGATAGTGATAGGCCCTGACTTAGGGATTTTTAATTGGTTGTTCCTAATTAAATACATATTAGAACATTAATTGATAGGATTGGATTATGTAAGAGGGATATTTAATTAACAACAATATTTACATTGAAGATTTCTTATATCATGGGTATGCTTTTGTTTCTGTCTCCCTTGCCAGACATAAGAAGAATCTTGTTGCTCACAGAGCAGGCAGACTCTGTGATTGTTGATTATTAAATAAAATATAGAGCTATTTGGTAGCTATTCCTAGAACTGTTAAAGTAACAAGTAAAGAAATGTCTGGGAAGACTTGAAATGATTGTTGCTGTACGATCATTTGAGTATCGGCCGGCAGCAACCATCAGAGCTGCCAGAGCTGGGCCAGTCATCTAGGCTGTGCTGCTGGACTAGGCAGTCACGAGAATTTGTGGGCCGTTGTCTTACCCTTTCTCCTTCTCCTCTCTTCTCTCTCCTTATTCTGTATTACATGTACTATCCAGTTAAGTATCTTATTATAGTATTACCGTGCCATTAGCTAAGTTTTGAGTGTATTTATTTGTGTTCACTAAGTCTGTGACCCTAAGTGTACTCTAGGGTGGCTCGAGAGACCACGTGAGCTAAGGTTTACAGTGTTACTTATGTGTGTTCTAGTGTGCCTTTAGAAAAGTAGTCTTTACCCTAGTTTGCTTTTGTAAGCCTTGTATCCTGCCTATGTGGATTCAAGGAGTTTAATGTTAGGTAGAGTGGTAAAGTATTTACTGTATTTTGTATATGGGGGGAGAGGTTATTAGAGGGGTTTAATAAACAAGTAATAAGGTTTAGGAGTATCCTTTCATCCTGTTTGGAGTAGAGTAGGTGATTAACCTTACGACTGCAGACTTTCATTTAAGACATGTATTAGTTGCTGGAAAGTGTGTTTCCTGGGGGCCGGGCCGTACCTAACTCCACTATTTTAGGAACTTCTTGACCTTAGCTATTGGCCCTCACAGAGCAACCATTTGCCCCCGCTTAACAGCCTGTAAGAGGAGAAAGGTTATTTTGAGATGATTTCAGGGCTTAGCTTCCCCGCGGCCCGGTCCTCGACCAAGACTATTTTTGTTACTCCCCCTCCCAGGAAGCAGCTGTCAGGAACCTATTTACTGCTAGGTAACAAGGGAATCAGGGTTAAAGAAACATTTTGCCCATTTGTCTCCGCCTACACCGGGGATCGAACCCGGAACCTCAGGACTACGAATCCGAAGCGAATTCCACTCAACTGTCAGGCATCACTGTGTCTCCCTGACATGGGGAGGATGTTGGAGAGGAAGAGATCGGATGGTGGACAACAGGGAAGGTGATGTGTACCCAGCACACACGTTGGGAGTGTGTGGAGGACGTTGGAGAGAGTGAAAAGGGAAGACACGAAGGAGGGTGGAAGTAGGGAGACACCTAGGAGGGTGTGTGTGTGTGTGTGTGTGTGTAGGAGAGACATTTTCGAGGGTGTGTGTGGGGGAGACACCTAGGAGGGTGTGTGTGTGTGGGGCACCTAGGAGGGTGTGGGTGTGTGGGGGAGACACCTAGGAGGGTGTGGGTGTGTGGGGGAGACACCTAGGAGGGTGGGTGTGTGTGGGGAGACACCTAGGAGGGTGTGTGTGGGGGGAGACACCTAGGAGGGTGTGTGTGTGGGGAGACACCTAGGAGGGTGTGTGTGGGGGGAGACACCTAGGAGGGTGTGTGTGTGTGTGGGGAGACACCTAGGAGGGTGTGTATGTGGGGGGAGACACCTAGGAGGGTGTGTGTGGGGAGACACCTAGGAGGGTGTGTGTGGGGGGAGACACCTAGGAGGGTGTGTGTGTGGGGAGACACCTAGGAGGGTGTGTGTGGAGGGAGACACCTAGGAGGGTGTGTGTGTGGGGAGACACCTAGGAGGGTGTGTATGTGGGGGGAGACACCTAGGAGGGTGTGTGTGGGGAGACAGCTAGGAGGGTGTGTGTGTGGGGAGACACCTAGGAGGGTGTGTGTGTGGGGAGACACCTAGGAGGGTGTGTGTGGGGAGACACCTAGGAGGGTGTGTGTGGGGAGACACCTAGGAGGGTGTGTGGGGAGACACCTAGGAGGGTGTGTGTGGGGAGACACCTAGGAGGGTGTGTGGGGAGACACCTAGGAGGGTGTGTGTGTGTGGGGAGACACCTAGGAGGGTGTGTGTGTGGGGAGACACCTAGGAGGGTGTGTGGGGAGACACCTACGAGGGTGTGTGTGGGGAGACACCTAGGAGGGTGTGTGTGTGTGTGGGAGACACCTAGGAGGGTGTGTGTGTGGGGAGACACCTAGGAGGGTGTGTGTGGGGAGACACCTAGGAGGGTGTGTGTGTGGGGAGACACCTAGGAGGGTGTGTGTGGGGAGACACCTAGGAGGGTGTGTGTGGGGAGACACCTAGGAGGGTGTGTGTGTGGGGAGACACCTAGGAGGGTGTGTGTGTGTGGGGAGACACCTAGGAGGGTGTGTGTGTGTGGGGAGACACCTAGGAGGGTGTGTGTGGGGAGACACCTAGGAGGGTGTGTGTGTGTGTGGGGAGACACCTAGGAGGGTGTGTGTGGGGAGACACCTAGGAGGGTGTGTGTGGGGAGACACCTAGGAGGGTGTGTGTGGGGAGACACCTAGGAGGGTGTGTGTGGGGAGACACCTAGGTGGGTGTGTGTGGGGAGACACCTAGGAGGGTGTGTGTGGGGAGACACCTAGGAGGGTATGGGTGTGGGAGACACCTAGGAGGGTGTATGTGGGGAGACACCTAGGAGGGTGTGTGTGGGGAGACACCTAGGAGGGTATGGGTGTGGGAGACACCTAGGAGGGTGTCACATCAACAATGGGCTCGAGACCGACCACAAGTACAGTTTATAATTTAAGCAACTGACATATATGGAGGGCTAGTGTCACAATTGATATGTTTATCCTACACATAACCCCCTCTCCCCCATCCAATGGGCAGCGGTGGATAGGTTACAATCAAGTCGTTTTTTGCGTTTTATTCAGAGATTAGATCTTATTGGGTGAGGAAAGATATTCATATTTTAAAGAAGGCTTCTTGGCTGATGCTCTCCATTGATGGAAAATATACAACCTTTTGAAAATCAATGTTAGTTTGATCTAGATATTGTAATTAACGAAAGTATTTATGTCATCAGAAAGGTAGAAATATAGGCTACATTTAAAATCCTTTGTCATAAATATAACTGAAGTGAAAACGAAGATTTATGCGTTTTGATAGTTACTTGATGGCTAGCTCTTGAGAGTGTGAAGCCCTGCACACCAGCCAATAAATTGTATAATTAGTTTCCATATATTTTAATTAATCTTGAAAATCTATATATCAGAAGAAAGGAAGATGTAGCCGTTAATGTGACAACATTTAAAAATATATATCTCTTAAGTTAAATAAATAATCCCACCTTATCGCCGGTGTCCGGACACATGAGAACTACCTAGGTATCAGTATCCAGCCAGGCGGGGATCACAGGCTGCACAATACTGATAAATTATGTAATGCACTACTTGTGGTCCATCTCGAACCCATTTATGATGTGACGACTCATAGTGAATTTTGTAACTAGCTCATCAAGATTGTAACTAGCTTAGCTAAATGAATTGTGGGGTTCGGTCCATTCATTTTCTTTCTTTATTATGCACCCCATAATACCCATCCCGTGGGTGGTGGTGTAAAGGATTACAGAGGCACATAATCGGTTCAGGAACTGAACCCTCTAGTTCGTTTAGCTAAGCAAATAACAATCTTTTGACGCTAGTTACAAAATTATTAATGTCCACATACATGTACATATTCATACGTATACATATATACATACACATATATATTTAATCACCCACACAAATACACACATCAGTAATCTTTTGTGTCACAAGTAATTCAACAAGAGGCTCACAACAGTCACTATACAAGGCACTTTACATCTATGAGGAGTCGCACAGTTACTAGTCTTGCTCCACACCCACCCAAATGGGCGGCAGCTTTACAGTTACCTGGTGTTATTCTTCACCTATATCTTTTTCTGGTTAATCCCTATTTACATTATGCAGTTCAGGTTTCGTCGCCATACTATAGTTTTTAGTTTAGTTAATTTATCACATAATGGGTTCAGGGACTGAACACACAATTTATTTATCTAAGCAAGTTACAATCTTGAGGAGCTAGCCACAAAATTCATAACACATCGTCACATCAACAACATGTGTTCGAGATCGACCACAAGTACAGTTTCTAAATTAAGCAAATGCCATATGTGGAGAGCTAGTGTCACAATTGATATGTTTGTTCTGCACATTTCCACAGTTGTTTGCTTGGGTTCTTTTAATTATCTTAGATATCATTGAAGAGAACCTCCTAGGTACTATACTGTATATTTACTGGTAAGAAGTATAATAATCCTGAGAAATCGTGTAAATTATGTTGTACGAGTGCTTCCAGTTAAGTAACATAGTTAATTTGTGTGCGCGTGCTTGAAGAGGAAATGTTATCCCCCCCTCCCCTCCCCCCCATTGTAAATATTTGTGGGTTTCAGACCATATGGCCGCGGCTTACCCTCGCCGCGGTCGAGGGTAAGAACACTGGACTGGATGTATATACCCAGTATTACAAGTAAACATTAGCAATGACAATTATGGAAAGCTCCTTCACCTATACATAGACAAGAGACTGAACTTCAGCACCCACATACAACACATAAGGGGATGCTCTGAGAGAGAGAGAGAGAGAGAGAGAGAGGGAGAGTAAAAATATCCACTGAGGTCTGATTAAGTCCTTTTGGGGACCTTAATCATTAGGACGTCCAATGATTAACGCAAAGTGAAGCGTATTCAGATGGTATATTGACAACATTCAGTATATCTCATACTGACCTAGTAGTACTTGGTGAACAAATACTTTTTCCAAAGGAATCGCAAAACATAATTAAACACAACTGTACCGTACAGTGTTATATATTTATTTCAGTTTGAACAATTTTTAACATTAAAGGATGAATCTTTTAATTGGTTGAAATTGGTTTTAACATTCGAAATCTAATTTGTTGATGTTAAATAATATAAGGTTCAAATTTATTAAGATACATACTTTAAAAACTATTTATATTTGAAATTTAAATAACATAAAAAGAGTACAGAATATAACAAATACCGACTATATAAAAGACCTGACACTTGCAGCACTTAATTATGCTATTGTAACACATTGAAAGTAATAACATTATTTGATTCAGCAAAGCATTTGGTAAGGTTATAATAATAATAATAATAATAATAATAATAATAATAATGTATTAATTAAGTATTTTAAATTATAATTCACAACTTGCTACCGCACAAGAAACAAATCCACGAATCATCATTACATTCTGTAACACCTACACATGATCCATGGTGCCAAATATTGCAACGGTCACAGCATACCATCAACTTCAAATCATTTGGCTTTCTGCAAATGCAGTACACTTCCATCGAGCATGGCCGGATGATTCGTTTTCTTCTCAGTGTCTGAGCTGCAGGGAATGAGATGAGACACTTTCCTTTAAAGTTCTCTTGAAAATGTTGTCTCATTCTGCACATCATACGAGGTACACCGGATCTACACCATTTGCAAGTGATGCAGCAAACGCCACAGCATATACCCCACTCATACTTGAGTCCCTGTGTCTGCTGACATTCATTATATTGCATATCAGCTTATCATCCTGGCAATTAGCAAGAGCACACAAGATAACTGCAGTAGATTTGGATGGTAATTTATGCCTGGTGTCGTATATGTTAATTTGTCCCGTTACTCCAATGTTGGAAACGTTGATGGTTGGTGACCCAGTGACAACCATCAACTTGGATAATTTGAATAAATTCACCAATTGCAACTGGCCAGGAGAGGTCCCGCTACAACGCTGGGTCATGAAGGCCTTCTACGCTTGGCACAGTTTCATGAGGTCACATGCAGATTTTATATGAAGGTCAGAGATCTGTACATTTGTTCCAATGTTCATTATCGCGTCATCTGTTAAATAATTTAACATTGTCGAATGTGAAGCACTGTTATCACTCTCCTTATTGTTGCATTGGTGTGAGGAGTGGCAGTGATTGGTGCAGTTTATTTTTTCTTTAAATAGGGACATATATTTGTACTGCAGATACCAGTACAGTTGCACCGTTTCTTTATATATTTTATACTTGGGTTAGCAAGGCGAGACGCTTCTCTTAACGTGATACTGTTGGTATCAAATAGAAATAGTTTTTAAAGTATGTATCTTAATAAATTTGAACCTTATATTATTTAACATCAACAAATTAGATTTCGAATGTTAAAACCAATTTCAACCAATTAAAGAATTTATCCTTTAATGTTAAAAATTGTTCAAACTGAAATAAATATATAACACTGTACAGTAGTCATAGTCTGCCACAGCCTTGAGAGCACGAAGCCTCTCTCTACATTGGCGACCCAGTCTGTCTAAAACATTGCGGTACAGTAGAACCTCGAGCCCAGGTATTAGTATCTGGTAACATAGTCTAGCAGAGAGCCATCATCCAACTGCATTTTGCGAACGGCCCCACCCCGTCTGGGTGGGTGTCGGTTCAGGATCTTTGTTTTCTCTACTGAGATGACTAAGCATAGTTCCTAACATGTGTACAATACAGAGTTCAGAACATTTTGGGTGTTGGTATACCCATTGGTGTGGATCAGTATATCATCCACATAGATAATGATGTGTTCGCTGGACCTTCTAGTTACTAAATTTAAAAGTGCATTGATTAACACATTGAACAGAGTACGACTGAGGACACCTCCCTGTGAGTGCCAAGTTCAAAATCTCTCGTTACACGCCTATGCCCTTGGAACAGTACAGATGACTTCCTGTTGAATAGATAGCCTCTTATCCACCGTAGAAGCCATCTTCCAACATTCATTTTAGCAAGTTCTCTCAGAATGACGTGTGGGTTAGCAATGTCAAAGGCTGACTTAAGATCTAGGAAAGTGGTATATGACCTATCAGTATGCAGGGTGAGGAATGTGGTAATACAGTGATGTACACTCTTTCCACGCGTGAAGCCATATATCTGGGGAGACAACATATTATTAATTTTGTAAACGAGACGGTTGAGAACCATCCTCTCAAGACACTTATAGAGACAACTAGTGAGGGAGATTGGGCGAAAAACACTCGGCTGGTGAGGTTTAGGAATGGGAATAAGAAGACTGTTGGTCCATGACTTAGGAAGCTCCCCAGTTACATAGCTCATATTATACAATTGAAGCAAGGGATTCCCTGGAACTAGCAGAAGCATATGCAGTATGCCGTAAGTAACTCCATCCTCCCCGGGTGATGTAGCTTTGCCTCTATGTAGAGCAGAGTCTAGTTCGTATTCAGTAAAAAGCATGTCACAGTCATCCTCTTGATGAAGTATGAAGTCAAGGAGCCTTGCTCTATCAGCATATCAATTATTTAATTCATTCTGTGAGGGTAGAGGAAGACTGTCAAAGCTGGAAGTCGTGACCCAAGCATCAACAAGCTCATTTGCTCTGTGCAGAGGATTAGGGTACGAGATCTCTGCAGCATTTTTCCCATTGACCTTGTTGATATCCTTCCATGCCCGACTTAGTGGCGTGTGAGAATTGAGACCACGGACAAAAGTTTCCCAGTCTGTCTGCCTCAGCTCCACCATACGTTCCCTGGCCTTAGCCAGAGCCGCTTGAAAGAGCCGAAGCATTTCAGCAGGGCGGGTCCTTCTATAAGCTAGTCCAATTATTCTGGCAGTGCGTTTTAGTGCATGCAATTTAGAATCATTATAATAAACATAAGTGCTATGACCAGTGTAATTTGGGTTACGTGGCCTGGGCGATGGATCAAGTGATTCTATAAACTGCTCGATAGTACCTGTGAGCTCATTGTTAAAATCTTCAACTGATGAAGGCTCAGATGAACTGCACCAATCTGACACATGAGCAACAAGATTGTCTCGTTGATCGATGGGCACAGCCAGCCTCTTCCGCTTGAACACTCCACCAGGGAGGATAGAGCTGCCAATGTTTACAGTGGCTAATATGGGCAGATGATCAGACGCCATATCTGGCACTATTGACGAGGCGCACACGGTGTGGGAGACGTTGACACCAAGACATAGATCAAGAATACTCCCGTAGATATGCGTCGGTTCAAGGTCACCCACAATCTGTGCATCATCGTGACTACCTAATAGTGACACCAGTTGGTTGCCGTTACGATTACTGAACTGCGAATTACCAATATTTCTATGCCTAACGTTATAATCACCTATAATGATGGTAGGCACAGTCTGAATACAGATAGGAAGGTCAGCATAATTAAAGTTACAAGGAGTTGATTATTTAGTACATAGTTGTTTTTCTCTTAAACTGGATGATAGAGGGGGGAGTCTTTAACGTGATTGGGAATACATACATACATACATACATACATACATACATACATACATACATACATACATACATACATACATACATACATACATACATACGTACGTACATATATACATACATATATATATACATTTACATACACATATATATACATACATATATACATTTTCCTGGATTGCCAAAAAGCCTTTGACACAGTACCCCATAAAAGGCTGTTAAAAAAGTTGGAGCAACAGGCAGGAGTAAAAGGGAAGGTGCTCCAGTGGATAAGGGAGTACTTAAGCAACAGGAAACAGCGAGTAACGGTGAGAGGGGGAGACATCAGAGTGGCGAGATGTCACCAGCGGAGTCCCACAGGGCTCAGTACTTGGACCCATCCTGTTTCTAATATATGTGAACGATCTTCCAGAGGGTATAGACTCATTCCTCTCGATGTTTGCTGATGATGCAAAAATTATGAGAAGAATCAAGACGGATGAAGATAGACAGAGACTACAGGATGACTTGGATAAACTGGAGGAATGGTTTAGAAAATGGCTGCTAAAGTTCAACTCGGGAAAGTGTAAGGTGATGAAATTAGGCGAAGGGAGCAGGAGGCTGAACACAAGGTATCATCTGGGAGGGGAAATCCTGCAAGAGTCAAATAGAGAGAAGGATCTGGGGGTTGATATCACACCGAACCTGTCCCCAGAGGCCCACATCAAAAGAATATCATCAGCGGCATATGCTAGACTGGCCAACATAAGAACTGCCTTCAGAAACTTGTGTAAGGAATCTTTCAGAACCCTGTATACCACTTATGTAAGAACAATCCTGGAGTATGCAGCTCCAGCCTGGAGTCCACACCTAGTTAAACACAAGACAAAGTTAGAGAAAATTCAGCGGTATGCCACCAGGCTCGTCCCGGAACTGAGAGGACTGAGCTACGAGGAAAGGCTAAAGGAGCTGAACCTCACATCCCTGGAAAACAGAAGAGTAAGGGGAGACATGATAACCACCTACAAAATTCTCAGGGGGAATTGACAGGGTGGACAAAGACAAACTCTTCAGCACGGGTGGGACACGAACAAGGGGACACAGGTGGAAACTTAGTACCCAGATGAGCCACAGAGACGTTAGAAAGAATTTTTTCAGTGTCAGTGTAGTTAATAAATGGAATGCACTAGGAAGTGATGTGGTGGAGGCTGACTCCATACACAGTTTCAAATGTAGATATGATAGAGCCCAGTAGGCTCAGGAATCTGTACACCAGTTGATTGACAGTTGAGAGGCGGGACCAAAGAGCCAAAGCTCAACCCCCGCAAGCACAATTAGGTGAGTACATACATCCATACATACATGCATGCGTACATACATACATACATCCATACATACATACATACATACATACATACATACATACATACATACATACATACATACATACATACATACATACACATACATACATGCGTACATACATACATACACACATGCATGCGTACATACATACATCCATCCATACATACATACATACATGCATGCATACATGCATACATGCATACATACATGCATACACGTCCAGTCAGTATATAGCTATTTCGGAACAAAATCCAATACAGTTTATATTGGTGAGACGCCACTGTGATGAGGAGTTTAAATATCACAGGAACTGTAGGATAATGTATGACATAGGTGAGGTTAGATGAGGCATCTACAAGCATCAGCTGGAGGCTGATGGAGTGTTGTGGAGGCTGCTGGTACTATGCGCAGAAGTTGGAGGGTGAATTTGACTCTCCCGACCTCCCCCCCCCCCCCCACCACGTTGACCGCAGTACGTCTAAGGTTACTTTTCACTCTCGCTTACCACGGGTATAACCCCCCCCCCCCCCCCCCCCAACACACACCCACATGCATCAGATTCTTAACTTACAATATTTATGATTTACCAATTTATGTTACTACACTGACTCTCAATTTCACAATGTTGTGTAAACTTTGATGAATCGCACGTCTATGGGTCATCCAATAATGTTAGCAGACTTCTAGATGTTACCACTGCTAGGTTTAGGCTCGGCTACAAGTACTTCTGGGAGTTTGTAACATCTGATGATGTAGATTTGACTAAATGTAAACTCTGTCAGCAGAACTATTCGCATACTTTGCGTCATTATATAATGGAATGTGAAAAAATCGCGGAATTTAAAGATAACAACATCAATGGTGTCCATGAAATGTGTAAGTACTTCATTCATAATGTTGTGCTGCCCGAAATTTTAGCGAAGTATCCAAAATTTGCTTACTGTAGGTAACGCATGCACATGACTGCAAAGCTGCCGCCCAGTTGATGTGACGATGTGTTATGAATTTTGTGGCTAGCTCCTCAAGATTGTAACTTGCTTAGATAAATAAATTGTGTGTTCAGTCCCTGAACCCATTATGTGATAAATTAACTAAACTAAAAACTATAGTATGGCGACGAAACCTGAACTGCATAATGTAAATAGGGATTAACCAGAAAAAGATATAGGTGAAGAATAACACCAGGTAACTGTAAAGCTGCCGCCCATTTGGGTGGGTGTGGAGCAAGACTAGTAACTGTGCGACTCCTCATAGATGTAAAGTGCCTTGTATAGTGACTGTTGTGAGCCTCTTGTTGAATTACTTGTGACACAAAAGATTACTGATGTGTGTATTTGTGTGGGTCATTAAATATATATGTGTATGTATATATGTATACGTATGAATATGTACATGTATGTGGACATTAATAATTTTGTAACTAGCGTCAAAAGATTGTTATTTGCTTAGCTAAACGAACTAGAGGGTTCAGTTCCTGAACCGATTATGTGCCTCTGTAATCCTTTACACCACCACCCACGGGATGGGTATTATGGGGTGCATAATAAAGAAAGAAAATGAATGGACCGAACCCCACAATTCATTTAGCTAAGCTAGTTACAATCTTGATGAGCTAGTTACAAAATTCACTATGAGTCGTCACATCATAAATGGGTTCGAGATGGACCACAAGTAGTGCATTACATAATTTATCAGTATTGTGCAGCCTGTGATCCCCGCCTGGCTGGATACTGATACCTAGGTAGTTCTCATGTGTCCGGACACCGGCGATAAGGTGGGATTATTTATTTAACTTAAGAGATATATATTTTTAAATGTTGTCACATTAACGGCTACATCTTCCTTTCTTCTGACCTATAGATTTTTAAGATTAATTATAATATATGGAAACTAATTATACAATTTATTGGCTGGTGTGCAGGGCTTCACACTTCCAGAGCTAGCCATCACGTAACTATCAAAACGCATAAATCTTCGTTTTCACTTCAGTTATATTTATGACAAAGGATTTTAAATGTACCCTATATTTCTACCTTTCTGATGACAAATACTTTCGTTAATTACAATATCTAGATCAAACTAACATTGATTTTCAAAAGGTTGTATATTTTCCATCAATGGAGAGCATCAGCCAAGAAGCCTTCTTTAAAATATGAATATCTTTCCTCACCCAATAACATCTAATCTCTGAATAAAACGCAAAAAACGACTTGATTGTAACCTATCCACCGCTGCCCATTGGATGGGGGAGAGGGGGTTATGTGTAGGATAAACATATCAATTGTGACACTAGCCCTCCATATATGTCAGTAGCTTAAATTATAAACTGTACTTGTGGTCGGTCTCGAGCCCATTGTTGATGTGACAATGTGCATTGACTTTTGTAACTAACTTATCAAGATTATAACTTGCTTGACTATATATTTTGTTTTGTTTTGAGATATATACAAGAGTTGTTACATTCTATGAATTGTGGGCTCAGTCCCTGAGCCCATTATGTGCCTCTGTATCACTCCACTATCGCTCATAGGATGGGTATGGGGTGGATAATAAATGAACTAAACTAAGGTCTGCCTTTTTGATAATATATACAATTATAAGCTTTATTTGTGAATCTCAATAAATTAAACAATATATCACAGAGCCTGTAGGGTTCGGTGAGATGAGTGAAGAGACATGGGAGATTTTACATAAGTACAGTACATGGTAGTTTAAGTAGCGAACGCATGTCAACGAATAACGAGTATATATAACAAAACTAATGTCCTATGAAGTCGATTTAACTTCCAAACATATATTTTTTAATAAATGTTAAATGTTTTCTGGCTAGTTATGTTAGATTTTATTAAAAATACGTATTCTACTTGTTAACATTATAATTTAAATTTGTGATAATTTGTGCAGAGAAGTGCGACAACTGGATATGCCAACAAACACTTTCCAAACAACGATATATCTTGGATAAGTCGCTCCACAACATTGACGCTTGGACTGTCGACTTCCTTTGATGCTACTTATTTACTTATTTCTTAATGAAATTATATTAGTTTGGAGTATATATATGTTTTCTCGTGTTCTGCATTCAGCACCCACATTATAGTGAGTAAATATACCATATTACTTCATTACTTAAATAATGCTAGGAGGGTTTGAGTAGCTTTGGGTCTTTAGTGGACAGAATCTCCAATGGATGGGGCGAGAGTCGCCCCATCTCTCTCGCCCGAGCAAGAGTCAAAACTTAATTTAAAATTGATATATCTTTGTTCTCGAACATGATATATTTCATTTGGTGCAATCATAATAATGTTCATATCTCGGTCTTTCTGGAGGCATATAAGATTTGAGGCTTTATTAGCGTATCTTTGTTAATTATACAATATATCGGCAAGTGTGTAGGCGTCTGCACTCCATGCCCGACAAGCTACTGAGCGCTACTATAAAAACATATGTATCTTCACTTGAGCTATAAATATTGCTATTGTAATGTATTTAAAATGAAGCTCTTATTTCTATCTTGCTTAAGACATATAAAACATTTGTGTTTATTAACGAATTTACGTGAAATAAACATTGATCTGAGAGAGAGTTGCTCTGTCGTTCAGTCTGTACGTGGTGGGAGCTCCGTAATTTTTAAAATACATGTATCTTCATTAGAACTTTAAATATGTCTATGGTAAAGTGTTTAAAGTGAAGCTTATATGTCTGCCTTTCTTGAGACATATAAAACATATATGTTTATTAACGAATTTACGTGAAATAAACATTGTTCTGAGAGAGAGTTGCTCGGTCGATCAATCTGTCCGGGGTCAAAGCTCGGCTATTATAACAGTACACGTATCTTCGCTTTAAATTTAAATATACCCATGGTAAGGTATTTAGAATGAAGCTTATATTTCTATCTTTCTTGTGACATATAAAACTCTTACGTTTATTAAGGAATCTGCGTGAAATAGGCATGGTTCTGAGATGAATACGGCGGTTTTCGAGCTCGACGCGCAATGAAAACTGCCCCTTTTATAAAACTACAAATATCTTCGGTTTTACTTAAAATATTTGTCTGGTAGAGGTTTAACATATAGATCGCGTTTTTGTCTTTCTTCTGACTAATAAATAATTTTGGTTTAATAAGTCATCAAGATGTTTTCAACAATATTTCACATGTATTTCATGTGAACAATGTATTTCAACAATACAATACAACAAATACACACATTGGTACAATATTGCAAAGGCACTATACTATATACATACATACATATATATATATATATATATATATATATATATATATATATATATATATATATATATATATATATATATATATATATATATAAATTGTTGCAAGTCGAGCAACAAATATTTTACATTGAACAACAAATGAGATTGGAAAAGCAGTATTGCCACCTCTGCTATACAGAAAAAATATACCCCAGAAACACCCTGTGGGTAGTAATGGACCCCCATACCGACACTATGAGGGGTAGTGGACCCCATAATAACACTATGGACGGTAGTGGACACTATACAAACACTATGGGCGGTAGTTGACTTCATAGCGACCCTGTGGGCGGTAGTGGACCCCCTGCCGACCCTGTGGGTGGCAGTGGACCCCCTACCGACCCTGTGGGCGGCAGTGGAAACCCCTACCAACACTGTGGGCGGTAGTGGACCCCTACTGACCCTGTGGACGCTCTACCGACCCTGTGGGCGGTAGTGGACCCCATACCGACCCTGTGGGTGGCAGTGGACTCCATACCGACCGTGTGGGTGGCAGTAGACCCCATATCGACCCTGTGGGCGGTAGTGGACCCCATATTGACCCTGTGGGCGGCAGTTAACCCCCCTACCGACCCTGTGGGCGGTAGTGGACCCCATACCAACCCTGTAGGTGGCAGTGGACTCCATACCGACCCTGTTGGTGGCAGTGGACCCCTTACCGACCCTGTGGGCGGCAGTTGACCCCCTACCAACCCTGTGGGCGGTAGTGGACCTTTTACCGACCCTGTGGGCGGCAGTGGACCCAATATACTAATCCCGTGGGCAACACTAGACCCAATACTCATCCTGTGGGCTTCAATGGACGCCATACACATCCAGTGGGTGTTATTGGACCCCATACCCATCCTGTGGGTGGTTGTGAGCCCCATACCCATCCTGTCGGTGGTAGTGGACGCCATACACATCCAGTGGATGGTATTGGACTCCATACCCTTTCTGTGGGTGGAAGTGATCCCTAAGTTTGCAGTAGTTTACCCCATAAACATTCCAACATAACATCGTTTTCTGTTAGCATTCCTACAAAACATTCTTTAAAGAATTTTAAAGCGCAAACTATGGTATATAATATTGATTGGGGAAGCACTGTTATTCTAAGTAATTATTTAGAGTGCTTATTATAATTTACTAAGAACAACTAATATTTCTCAAAACAAAACTACGAGCCTTCAATAGGATATAGCTGATCTGTAATATTCTAAGAGCATGGACAATAGTAGGTAAATTCCACAACCCATGTGGGACCTGAAAACTACAATTTTCATTATAATTGAACCAATCACGACTATTCTGCTATCTACGTTGATGGACGGGTACTGTGAGACGTAAATTGGTACGTGAGGATGAGTTTGGGCCTTGGTAAAAAAGATAACTGGAAATATATCACATATGTACTAAATCACATTCAACATATTGACTTTAAGCATTAAGTCATATATGTGCTGTCTTGTGTGAGAATGGGTTGCGGGAAGACACCTAGGAGGGTGTGTGGGGAGACACCTAGGAGGGTGTGTGGGGGGGGAGACACCTAGGAGGGTGTGTGTGTGGGGAGACAGCTAGGAGGGTGTGTGTGTGTGGGAGACACCTAGGAGGGTGTGTGGGGGGGAGACACCGAGGAGGGTGTGTGTGTGTGGGAGACACCTAGGAGGGTGTGTGGGGGGGGGGGAGACACCTAGGAGGGTGTGTGTGTGTTCGGGAAGACACCTAGGAGGGTGTGTGGGCGGGAGACACCTTTGAGGGTGTGTGTGGGGAGACACCTAGGAGGGTGTGTGTGGGGAGACACCTAGGAGGGTGTGTGTGGGGGATGAGACACCTAGGAGGGTGTGTGTGTGGGGAGACACCTAGGAGGGTGTGTGTGTGGGGAGACACCTAGGAGGGTGTGTGTGTGTGGAGACACCTAGGAGGGTGTGTGTGTGGGGAGACACCTAGGAGGTTGTGTGTGTGGGGAGACACCTAGGAGGGTGTGTGTGTGGGGAGACACCTAGGAGGTTGTGTGTGTGGGGAGACACCTAGGAGAGTGTGTGTGTGGGGAGACACCTAGGAGGTTGTGTGTGTGGGGAGACACCTAGGAGGGTGTGTGTGGGGGATGAGACACCTAGGAGGGTGTGTGTGTGGGGAGACACCTAGGAGGGTGTGTGTGTGGGGAGGCACCTAGGAGGGTGTGTGTGTGGGGAGACACCTAGGAGGGTGTGTGTGTGGGGAGACACCTAGGAGGGTGTGTGGGGGGAGACACCTAGGAGGGTGTGTGTGTGTGTATGTGTGTGTGGGGAGACACCTAGGAGGGTGTGTGTGGGGAGACACCTAGGAGGGTGTGTGTGTGGGGAGACACCTAGGAGGGTGTGTGTGGGGAGACACCTAGGAGGGTGTGTGTGTGGGGAGACACCTAGGAGGGTGTGTGTGGAGACACCTAGGAGGGTGTGTGTGTGTGGGGAGACACCTAGGAGGGTGTGTGTGTGTGAGGAGACACCTAGGAGGATGTGTATGTGTGGGGAGACACCTAGGAGGGTGTGTGTGTGTGGGAGACACCTAGGAGGGTGTGTGGGGGGGAGACACCTAGGAGGGTGTGTGGGGAGAGACACCTAGGAGGTTGTGTGTGTGGGGAGACACCTAGGAGGGTGTGTGGGGAGACACCTAGGAGGGTGTGTGTGTGTGGGGAGACACCTAGGAGGGTGTGTGTGTGTGAGGAGACACCTAGGAGGGTGTGTGTGTGTGGGGAGACACCTAGGAGGGTGTGTGTGTGTGGGAGACACCTAGGAGGGTGTGTGGGGGGGAGACACCTAGGAGGGTGTGTGGGGAGAGACACCTAGGAGGTTGTGTGTGTGGGGAGACACCTAGGAGGGTGTGTGGGGAGACACCTAGGAGGGTGTGTGTGTGTGGGGAGACACCTAGGAGGGTGTGTGTGTGTGGGGAGACACCTAGGAGGGTGTGTGTGTGTGGGAGACACCTAGGAGGGTGTGTGGGGGGGAGACACCTAGGAGGGTGTGTGGGGGGAGACACCTAGCAGGTTGTGTGTGTGGGGAGACACCTAGGAGGGTGTGTGTGGGGAGACACCTAGGAGGGTGTGTGTGGGGAGACACCTAGGAGGGTGTGTGTGGGGAGACACCTAGGAGGGTGTGTGTGTGGGGAGACACCTAGGAGGGTGTGTGTGTGTGGGGAGACACCTAGGAGGGTGTGTGTGTGGGGAGACACCTAGGAGGGTGTCTGTGGGGAGACACCTAGGAGGGTGTGTGTGTGTGGGGAGACACCTAGGAGGGTGTGTGTGTGGGGAGACACCTAGGAGGGTGTGTGTGGAGGGAGACACCTAGGAGGGTGTGTGTGTGTGGGGAGACACCTAGGAGGGTGTGTGTGTGAGGGGAGACACCTAGGAGGGTGTGTGTGTGGGGAGACACCTAGGAGGGTGTGTGTGTGGGGAGACACCTAGGAGGGTGTGTGTGTGGGGAGACACCTAGGAGGGTGTGTGTGGGGAGACACCTAGGAGGGTGTGTGTGTGGGGAGACACCTAGGAGGGTGTGTGTGGGGAGACACCTAGGAGGGTGTGTGTGTGTGTGTGTGTGTGTGTATGTGGGGAGACACCTAGGAGGGTGTGTGTGGGGAGACACCTAGGAGGGTGTGTGTGTGGGGAGACACCTAGGAGGGTGTGTGTGGGGAGACACCTAGGAGGGTGTGTGTGGGGAGACACCTAGGAGGGTGTGTGTTTGTGGGGAGACACCTAGGAGGGTGTGTGTGTGTGGGGAGACACCTAGGAGGGTGTGTGTGTGTGGGGAGACACCTAGGAGGGTGTGTGTGTGGGGGGAGACACCTAGGAGGGTGTGTGTGGGGAGACACCTAGGAGGGTGTGTGTGGGGAGACACCTAGGAGGGTGTGTGTGTGTGGGGAGACACCTAGGAGGGTGTGTGTGGGGGAGACACCTAGGAGGGTGTGTGTGGGGAGACACCTAGGAGGGTGTGTGTGGGGTGACACCTAGGAGGGTGTGTGTGTGTGGGGAGACACCTAGGAGGGTGTGTGTGTGGGGGGAGACACCTAGGAGGGTGTGTGTGGGGAGACACCTAGGAGGGTGTGTGTGGGGAGACACCTAGGAGGGTGTGTGTGTGTGGAGACACCTAGGAGGGTGTGTGTGGGGAGACACCTAGGAGGGTGTGTGTGGGGAGACACCTAGGAGGGTGTGTGTGTGTGGAGACACCTAGGAGGGTGTGTGTGTGGGGAGACACCTAGGAGGGTGTGTGTGGGGAGACACCTAGGAGGGTGTGTGTGTGTGGAGACACCTAGGAGGGTGTGTGTGGGGAGACACCTAGGAGGGTGTGTGTGGGGAGACACCTAGGAGGGTGTGTGTGGGGAGACACCTAGGAGGGTGTGTGTGTGGGGAGACACCTAGGAGGGTGTGTGTGGGGAGACACCTAGGAGGGTGTGTGTGTGGGGAGACACCTAGGAGGGTGTGTGTGGGGAGACACCTAGGAGGGTGTGTGTGTGTGGAGACACCTAGGAGGGTGTGTGTGTGGGGAGACACCTAGGAGGGTGTGTGTGGGGAGACACCTAGGAGTGTGTGTGTGTGGGGAGACACCTAGGAGGGTGTGTGTACTCACCTAGTTGTGTTTGCGGGGGTTGAGCTCTGGCTCTTTGGTCCCGCCTCTCAACCGTCAATCAACAGGTGTACAGATTCCTGAGCCTATCGGGCTCTGTCATATCTACACTTGAAACTGTGTATGGAGTGAGCCTCCACCACATTACCCCCTAATGCATTCCATTTGTCAACCACTCTGACACTAAAAAAGTTCTTTCTAATATCTCTGTGGCTCATTTGGGCACTCAGTTTCCACCTGTGTCCCCTTGTGCGTGTTCCCCTTGTGTTAAATAGACTGTCTTTATCTACCCTATCAATCCCCTTCAGAATCTTGAATGTGGTGATCATGTCCCCCCTAACTCTTCTGTCTTCCAGCGAAGTGAGGTTTAATTCCCGTAGTCTCTCCTCGTAGCTCATACCTCTCAGCTCGGGTACTAGTCTGGTGGCAAACCTTTGAACCTTTTCCAGTTTAGTCTTATCCTAGACTAGATATGGACTCCATGCTGGGGCTGCATACTCCAGGATTGGCCTGACATATGTGGTATACAAAGTTCTGAATGATTCTTTACACAAGTTTCTGAATGCCGTTCGTATGTTGGCCAGCCTGGCATATGCCGCTGATGTTATCCGCTTGATATGTGCTGCAGGAGACAGGTCTGGCGTGATATCAACCCCCAAGTCTTTTTCTTTCTCTGACTCCTGAAGAATTTCCTCTCCCAGATGATACCTTGTATCTGGCCTCCTGCTCCCTACACCTATCTTCATTACATTACATTTGGTTGGGTTAAACTCTAACAACCATTTGTTCGACCATTCCTTCAGCTTGTCTAGGTCTTCTTGAAGCCTCAAACAGTCCTCTTCTGTTTTAATCCTTCTCATAATTTTAGCATCGTCCGCAAACATTGAGAGAAATGAATCGATACCCTCCGGGAGATCATTTACATATATCAGAAACAAGATAGGACCGAGTACAGAGCCCTGTGGGACTCCACTGGTGACTTCACGCCAATCGGAGGTCTCACCCCTCACCGTAACTCTCTGCTTCCTATTGCTTAGATACTCCCTTATCCACTGGAGCACCTTACCAGCTACACCTGCCTGTCTCTCCAGCTTATGTACCAGCCTCTTATGCGGTACTGTGTCAAAGGCTTTCCGACAATCCAAGAAAATGCAGTCCGCCCAGCCCTCTCTTTCTTGCTTAATCTGTGTCACCTGATCGTAGAATTCTATCAAGCCTGTAAGGCAAGATTTACCCTCCCTGAATCCATGTTGGCGATTTGTCACGAAGTCCCTTCTCTCCAGATGTGTTACCAGGTTTTTTCTCACGATCTTCTCCATCACCTTGCATGGTACACAAGTCAAGGACACTGGCCTGTAGTTCAGTGCCTCTTGTCTGTCGCCCTTTTTGTATATTGGGACCACATTCGCCGTCTTCCATATTTCTGGTAGGTCTCCCGTCTCTAGTGATTTACTATACACTATGGAGAGTGGCAAGCAAAGTGCCTCTGCACACTCTTTCAGTACCCATGGTGTGTGGGGAGACACCTAGGAGGGTGTGTGTGGGGAGACACCTAGGAGGGTGTGTGTGTGGGGAGACACCTAGGAGGGTGTGTGGGGGGAGACACCTAGGAGGGTGTGTGTGGGGAGACACCTAGGAGGGTGTGTGTGTGGGGAGACACCTAGGAGGGTGTGTATGTGTGGGGGGAGACACCTAGGAGGGTGTGTGTGGGAGACACCTAGGAGGGTGTGTGTGTGGGGAGACACCTAGGAGGGTGTGTGTGTGGGGGGAGACACCTAGGAGGGTGTGTGTGTGGGGAGACACCTAGGAGGGTGTGTCTGTGTGGGGAGACACCTAGGAGGGTGTGTGTGTGGGGGGAGACACCTAGGAGGGTGTGTGTGGGGAGACACCTAGGAGGGTGTGTGTGGGGAGACACCTAGGAGGGTGTGTGTGGGGAGACACCTAGGAGGGTGTGTGTGGAGAGACACCTAGGAGGGTGTGTGTGGGGAGACACCTAGGAGGTTGTGTGTGGGGAGACACCTAGGAGGGTGTGTGTGTGTGGGGAGACACCTAGGAGGGTGTGTGTGGGGAGACACCTAGGAGGGTGTGTGTGTGTGGGGAGACACCTAGGAGGGTGTGTGTGGGGAGACACCTAGGAGGGTGTGTGTGGGGGATGAGACACACATACACAATGTGCAAAGGACATATTGTCCTTTGCACGCCTTATTTTGGTGGTAAACTCCTTCATCCTCACTTTAGGAAGAATAATATGACCTCCTTTTCTGAGTTTTTGGATACTTTCGTTTATTTGTCCATCTATCAAACTTTTTCTCACTCCAAGCTTCCCTTGGTCTGCCCTCATCACGTCTCACAACACTTTTCATTGTGCTTTCCTTCAAGCTCCGATAAGCCTCTGTAATCTTATGTGCCCTATCGGCTGCATCTCTTACATCCTTCAATCCTGCCTCCTGGATCTTAAATTTCGTCTCAGTGAGCATCATTTCCAGAAGTTTCTCCATAATCATCAACTGTTTGAACTCATCATACGATTCTACACCGACATCTTCTATCCACCTCTGGAACCGTCCTCCCAAGTCTCTCACTGTCTCAAGGAACGTACTTGCAGGAGCCTTCCTCATTTCTCTGAAGCGTTTTCTGTATGCTTCAGGCGTTAATGTGCGCAACACGCTGCTCTTCACGGTCCAGTATTCTTGGCATTCTTAGAAAGACAACTGGGTATTTGCCTCTCTGGCAACGTCGGTCAACTGTAATTGTACCAATTGAGTCCACTCCTCTTGTGGCCACTGTCTCGTGTTGGCTATCTTCTCAAAATATTCGAAGAAGCTCTCTGACTCTTCCGGCACGAACAGTGGAATATATCTCTCCCTCTCCCCTATTATCGTGTAGGCGTGACACATGGGTGGTGCACTCTGGCAACCCACGCTCAATCCTATGCTCTGCCAAAGATTTTTTCGCTATTTCCATTTGATTTGTTCTCTCTCTTGTTCCAACTACAGTCCCAATATTCTGGTTTTCTCCTTTTTTTTCTTGTTCGAACTCCAATTCTTGTATTCAGATTTTCTCTTTTTCTACCTCTAGTTTAGTTCTCTTTTTTTCTGCTTCACTTTTCATCTCAAGTTCTAGCCTCAACTTCTCCAATTGGAATTGCCTCTCTTCACATTCATATTCTTGTTGCATTTGAAGCTCTAGCTAAAATCTTTCCAAGCTACTCTTCCGGCTACTCCTGCTACTGCGGCTACTGCTACTACTACTACTACTACTACTACTACTACTTGATCCTTGGGATCTTACTTTATCTTGTCATCATCTTCCTTCCTATTTTCAGCTCCTTTCTGGGCTCCTTGCTCTGCCGCTTCCTTCCTAGCTCTCAACTGTCTAAAGTTCTCATCGTTCATTCTGTCCACCTTAGATGACTTCACCTTGACGCCACATTTCTCCGCTATCTGCTTTACCTGCTCTTTGGTGTAACCTTCTAAATCTTCAGGATTACCTGACTCTTTAAATGTTTGCACCTTCTCCATCCCGTCCTGAGGGTCGTCCCGAGAGAGAGAGAGAGAGAGAGAGAGCATATCCCCCTGTGGTCACACGGGCTACCTATTATTTATTTAGCAGATCACCCTGGTAAGTGTCTGATTCTAGGAGAGGGGTTCAGCGTCACCTTATTCATGGTTACGGCTAACAGTACCCAATTCTCATGAGTACACACCCGCTCATGAGCCGCTATGACTCCCCGCACTCTCCTTACTGTGGGATGATCTCGCAATCCTGCTTAGTTAGTTGTAGTCCACTATCACCCAGGTTATAGCCGTGTCTTTCTTTCTAGCCTAGAAGCCTCACCATGACAAGAGCAAAAGCCAGCTAACAAATGTAACATTTAATATAATAGAACATACACAATATATATACAGGAATAGTTATAAAATATACAACCTCATAGGCTGCTACCAACTGATAACACTCCAATATCGCCTAATGTCTCCAACCTACAACTATATCAGCCTGCTGCTGATATGATTATTGCCCGAGTATCCTGTGGGGAACTCCTGTGGCCCTTAGCACACCGGCACTGTTAGGTATGCCGAGTTACTGATTGTGACTTATTGTGATTGTGAGTAAGTGACTTAACACGATTGCTAGTATCAATCGTGTTAAGCTAGGTTTTGTTCACGAGTTGATCGGAATCGTAGTTAGACCTCAAGAGTCTTTCTAATGCGATAATAGCCTTACTGACGGCAATCTAGAGTAAATGAAGCACCCATTGTATCAGTGGTTAAGTGTAAATAAACTACTGTTAAGATTTATGAAGTGTCTCTGTTGAACCACTTCTAAATTCTGCCATTACTCGTACTTAAGCCTTCAGCCACAGGTGTCATCAACACCGAGTTGCCTATTAATCACTAAACTATAAGAGTGATGAGGACCCTAGGAGTGCCTTAGAGGGCAACACTTGCGTTGAGGAGATTCGTGCCATCAATGTGGATCAGGACCAGGTGAAACAGGTCTGTGAAGAGACCACCTGTTACGGCCTCACTTAGCCAGTAACCGGGTTCTATACTTATCAAACTGTATATGAAGCTCAAATTGTGGGAAAAACCTGCTGGGATTGATATAAGAGGAGACTACCAGGGACTTGTACTGAACTAAATTAAAAAATTACTGTCTGCAAATTAATTCAACTAAAATCTCTAGCTAGGGTTGTAAATCCTAATTCCTCTTTTCCTAATGACAGACTGTGGGCTGTAAGGGACAGGTGGGGTGAATGACTTAGTTGATAGAAGTTCCAATCCACCTGTAGACAGGGATCTCACATCAGCTTGTATTTTATACAAGGATAAGATTTGATAAATTCAGTTGTATGACTGAACACTGGCTCTGTTTAAATCAGGGATTTAAACATACATAGTCTAACCTAGTACCATAACTTAACAGCCAATATGTACTTATACTATAAACAACAAATTAAATTGTAAAAGTATAATAAATGACCTTAAATGTAGTCTAAACACTTAACTAAGTACTAGATATTATATTCAATTAAATGAACTTATATGATAACTTAAAAATTAACTAAGCAAACAATTGATAACTTAATTTATATATTCAAATATATATGCAGACATATTCAATTTATACAGTTAGCTTGACTGAATCTTTTCCAACGCTGTGGACACTTGTGAGGTTTTTACTTATTGAGGCTGAATTATTTTCTGACACAATGGACACCCATGAGGTTCAGTGCTTGGATAAGATTCACAGCTACACTACAATTTTAATAAACGTACCGATGAATGAGGCTTAGCCTCGCTTTTTAACCAACAGACAGATTTATAGGATATTAAAGCTACACAAGCATACAATTGGCCAATCATACACCAAATAACCTTCAATATACTTCTCTGCCAGTCGGGGTGCCTGTCTGACAAGTTTGCCAGACTGATGAACTCTCTCTTGTTGAGTTTAGGCACGATATTTTGCTACAGCGTTGCTGTATGATGATCTGGTAGCGTTGCTACGTGATTATCCTGCAGTTGCAGAAGAATGATTCGAGATAAAAGTTTATGAATGAAGGTGGAGGAAACCGTGTCACTGATCTCCACTATACACTCTATTTTATGTGAATGTTCACGGATTTTCCTTGTAGATATTGTCCAGGTACTCCCCCAGTTCTAGAGAGTATTCACTGGCGATAAAAAATATTAGATAAGGTGTCCTTGAGCTGGTAATGTTCGCTAAGGATCAGTCACTTGTTCACTCATTTGTAAACGAACGCGGAGTGCCGCTGGGCTTGTTGGTGGGCGCTTCACTCCCCCCAACGCCCTGCCATGCTCTCTGAGCACGGTAGCCTTCAATGAATATTGATTGATTATTTTTACAGTCTAGACTTATGATTAAGATAAGATGTGATTATAATATAATTAGATATAAGATTTAAAGATTATAAGTAGTATTTGAAAGTACCACTGAATCTTATTAAGGATTCGATTTTTAATCCTACCGGATGTTGAATCAATGTTCCAATAGTTTTTTAATTAAGAAGTCCTTCTAGAAGCTTCTGGATCCTTGAAAGATCATGTACAAAGTCACGTAGGCATCAAAAGGGCCCCTGTTGCGTACGTGTTCATGGTGCCATTGTCATCCAGGATCAAGCTATATAATGAATCTTTAAAGATTCATTATATGATTTTGATACAATTTAGATATGATTTTGATATGATTTAGACATGATATAGAAATTATACATTTCTTAGATGATTATTAGATATGGTGGGTAAAAATTTCCCACATCTTCCAGAGGGAGAGAACTGGCACAGAGTCCAATACTTAGGACAATAGTAACCATATGTATTTATTTACTCTCCATTGGATTGATAATACAAGTGCAAATTTTGCTTGCACTTTTGTGCTGCTGTCCGTTGTGGACGATTGTGTCTGTTAGGAGTCTGTGGGTCTTGTGGAGTTGGAGTGTCTTGAGGTCTCTCAGGATCTAACTGCAGCTGGCTCACTGATTCCATGTGGATGAGTTTGTCCAATGTCTTCAGGGAAGTTGTTCCTTTAGACAGGATTTTGACTATTCTCAAAATCCCCTGACTATCTGGATGGACTGAGACAACTTTACCTAATGGCCAGTCAGCCCTAGGGCCATCACTGTCTACCAAGACAATATCGCCAGGTTGGAGATTAGCTATATTATGTGGGACATTGGCCCCATAGTGATGTTCTCGTAGAGATGTAAGATATTCTTTTGTCCAAACATCATTCCATTTTTGGATTATGCTGGACAGATGCTTATACCCCTGAACCAACTCGCTCTGACCCACATATGAGGGATCTCTGATCTCATCATCCACTAGAGATGGTACTGGAGTCAGAAGTCTTCCATACATTAGGTGGGCAGGACTTAATGGCTCATGTTGAGTAGGATCCTCAGACAAGTAAGTCAACGGCCGGTTATTCACCCTTGATTCTATTTCCGTGATTACTGTCTGGAGCTCTTGAAGATTGATTTTCTGACGGTGTAGAGATTTTCTCAAGGATCTTTTTACAGTTCCTATTAACCGTTCATAAAATCCTCCGTGCCATGGGGCTCTCGGAGGGATAAATTTCCATCTGCAATGACGCTGTTCCAGTGTGGAAGTAACTGCAGGATGGGAACAGATTTCCCGTAGACATGCTTCTCCAGCTACCAAGTTTGCTCCGTTATCTGAAATCATCAGCTTAGGGCATGATCGGCGTGCTGCGAATCTGCGGAAAGCTTGAATAAATGATTGAGCAGTCATATCGGGTGTTACCTCTAGATGTACTGCCCTGGTGGTAGCACAGGTGAACAGACAGATGTATGCCTTGATAGGTTGCTTATCTGCAGTCCCTGTTAGATATATTGCTCCTGTATAATCTACTCCTGTCGTTTCGAAAGGTTGTAGATGGACCACTCGTTCCTTTGGCAGGGGTGGTGGCCCTGGATAAGAGCAAGTTCTTGCATCGTACCTTCGGCATATCATGCAATTCTTCAAGATTGATTTGACTGACTGTCTTCCCTGAGGAATCCAGTACTGCTGTCTGATTTGTGTGAGTGTGTCTAACACTCCTCCATGTTTGATGATTTGTTGATGTGTATGCAACACAATCAACCTTGTGATCCAATGATTTTTTGGTAAAAGCCATGGATGCACGGTATCTAGATTGATATCTGCGTGTTTAAGTCTCCCTCCACAACGCAGAATGTTGTGATTTTCTTGGTCTATCCACAGACCGAGATTGTGTTTTAACTTATGCGGAAGATTTTCATAGTTATTCCCATAAGTTTCTCTCTGGGCTTGTCTTACCCAATAGATAAGTGCATCAGGAAAAGTGTATTTTATACCTTTTTTCCTGAGATAATGAAACACGTTCTGTGTTACATTGATTAATTTGATGAGCGAGGAGTAACGAGTACAATCCAAGACTGATATTTGAGCTTGCTGCCTGGTGGTAGTTACGGTTTGTGTCGTAATGACGTGTGGCTTTTGTTCAGGCCAACTACCATTCACTAACCATCGAGGCCCATGAAACCAAATATCTGCCTTTGCAAACTGTTTAAATGTCATACCTCTTGATAAGAGATCAGCTGGATTATCCTTTGTTGGTACATGCAACAATTGAAAGCCTGCGGAAATTTCTTTAATTTCCGAGACGCGATTTTTTACATATGGAGTTGGACAGTTGTCGTTTCGTACCCATTGTAAGACAGCTTCATTGTCAGACCATATAATGACATCTTTGATGTTCATGTTAGACAAGACTTGTTTGATATGCACTGCTAAGCGTGTTCCAGTTAGCAGTGCTGTTAGTTCCATCTGAGGCAAAGTCCTCTTTTTTAATGGAGCGACTCTGGCCTTAGAGGTGATAAGATAAGATTGATTAGAAGTCACTAAGTAAGCACAAGCTCCAAAAGCTTTGGCTGACGAGTCTGCGAATACATGTAGTGATACTTCTTCATTTTCCTCGACTATGTGTCTCGGAAAGATTATCTTTTCAACTAAAGTTTGTTCTTGAGCCACTTCCATCCAAGCTTTTTGTAACTGGATTGGTAGTGGATCATCCCAACCAACCTTAGCCTTCCATGCTTCTTGCACCAATAAACGCCACTTGATAGTCAAAGGATTTAGTAGACCAAGTGGGTCAAATACTTTGCTAACTTGTGAAAGCAAATCCCTTTTTGTAGTGATGTTGTAATTTACTGGCACAGATTTGATCGATATTGTGTCCGAGATTAAATCCCAATCCATACCTAACACCTTTTGTGATTCTGGTACGTGATATTCAGGGTAATCTCTTGCTATTTGATTATTCAATGTTGCATTATTAGAGGCCCAAGATTGTAGTGGCATGTTTGCACCTTGTAGCTCCTTGTTGGCCTCTTGATATAATTGTAACAGTTCAGTAGTACTGTTAACTGTCCCTTGAAAATTATCTACATATAGATTTTGACTGATTTCAGTCTTACAGGGACTTGATGATTTCTTCAGATGAGTATCTAGAGTTGCTTGCAATAGAAATGGACTGCTTGTCGCGCCGAAAAGAACTGAAGAGAATCTGAAAGTCACTACAGGACTATTGACATCTTCTGGGTTCTCTACCCATAGAAACTTAGTGAAGTCTCTATCTTCTTCCTGTAAGCCAACTCTTAGAAAGGCCTTACTTATATCTGCTGAATACGCATATTTGTTAAGTCTAAACTTCAACAGTATGTCATACAATTTCTGAGTTAGACTTGGACCTGTTTGCAAACAATCATTTAGACTGGTTCCTTGGGGTCCAGATTTAGAGCTACAATTAAAAACTATCCGTAAAGGAGTTGTTTTTGATTCTCTCATTACAGCCATGTGTGGTAAAAAATGGCCTATTTGCGTATTGTCATGTTTCACGACTTCGATGAATTTATTCTTTAATTGTTGAGCAATAATATCATGATAGAGTTTTAAATGCTCAGGCCTTTTTCTTAGCTTTGCTAATTGAGATTTAAATTGACTGTAAGCCATGTGATAATTGGTAGGTAAGGTTTTATGGTTGATTTTCCATGGTAGCCTTACCCAGTACTGTCCATCATTGTACTGTACTGTTTCTAAGTACTGATTGTATGCACAGACATCATCAGGACTTGGTTGTTCAGGAATTATTCCTATGGCATCAAGTTCCCACAATTGAGGTACAGATTCCAATCCATCATCAATCATGTGGGGGATTTTAAGTGGTGACTGTTCTTTGCCTAGTCATGCCACTATTACAGTTTCTGTATGATGTGATTTTTCAGGAGTTGAAGGTTCAAGATCTAGTATAGGTCCTGTCATCAATATGCCTCCTGCTGATTTGAGTATATTCATACCCATAGATTCTTCTGATCCCAGAATGAATCGATGATAGTAGTCAGCTCCAATCAGGATTCCGATATCCCCTATGTAGTCAGAATCAAGCAGAGGATCTGCTAATTGTATTCCTTTTTCTTTTAGGAATTTAATTGTGGCTGTCAGACCAGTCACTTCCATTTCAGTAGGAATTTTATCAACTACTATGGCTTCTACTGTCCTTTGGGATGTACCTAGACAGACATTGAGTTTTACTACTGGAAAGGTTCTACGACCAGAATTAGTAAAAAACCCTGATATAGATGTAGATACTTGCTTTGAAGATTTAAGTTGTAAATCTTCTGCCATCTTTTTACTGATAAAGGTTTTCTGTGACCCTTGATCAAAAAAGCCTCTAGTTGGAATACAAATTCCTTGATTGCATAGTTCTAGCTGTGCAGTAGGCAATATGGCTGCTGTAACAATTTCTGTATCCAAGTCGTTGACATTGCTCATTACTGTACAGAATTGTACGGCTGTTGTGGTATTATCATCTTTGGGCTTTGCCTGAGATGCAGGTTGATTATTGGAAGTCTGTGATCTGGATTGAGTGTTAATATCACTACAGAGTGCTGTGTGATGTACACTTTTATGACAATATTGGCAGTTCTGCAATTGAGTGATACACTCACTTGTATCGTGCTTCCGTAGACAACGGATGCACCTGTTCAGAGATTTCAGTCGATCGATTCGACTGGCACGGCCTACATAAACTGTGCATTGATAAATGGTATGTGCTTCTTGACAGAATAAACATTTTGGGGCACTTGTAGCTCCTTTTGTTTTATCTGTCTTAGGAGCTTGGTTTCCTACAGTTCTGTTAACTGTGGGGGATATAGCATAAGAGCCAACATTATTCTGTTTCCACTTTGCAGAAGAGGAATTTTGTTGCCTTGATTTTTGACTGCCATTTTGGACATTTTTGCTTTTGTCCGTGGATTCACCTTTGGGGATTTTTTCTTGAGATCTAAGTTTTCCTCGGCTTCGTAATCTTTGTACGTAAGCTCGAAGTCCATCAATGATTTGGCTTTGTGATAAGATGTTGGTGTTATAATGAGTGCATAGGCTGTCTATGACCTCATTTGGAAGTTTCCTTTGAATGATTAACTTTATAAGCCACTCTGCATCACCTACAGGTACTTTTGTACTGAGGGCTTTGATGATTGATTCTATAGACAATCGAAATGATTGTAGTGACTCATAACTTTTATTTGGAGAGGGCAAATCCAATAATTTGTATGAGAGACGTGCAATTGCAGTCTCCTTATCACTGTAGTTATCTTGTAACAACTGTAAGGCATGGTCGTAATCATCATCTGTTAATGACAAATTAGCAATGACCTGCCTTGCCTCTCCCCGTAACTGGCCTTGCAAATATTGAAACTTTGTCGCCTTTTTGAGAGAGGGCTTGGAGTTTATTATAGAATCAAAGTGTCTCCAGAAGGTATCCCAATCGTCTTCATCCTTGCCCTCAAAATATGGTAATTGTACCTTTGGGAGCTCTGCGGCTATATGTGTGATAGTTGCATTGCTCTGTTGAGTGGATGAGCTCACATTGGATTGGGTTCCTGCTTGAGATATTTGTTTGATTAAAGGATCAAGTTGATCTTGGATTTTATCTTCATACATTGTCATTTCAGCGACAATTTCCTGAAGTTCCCTTCGGGTTAAATCTGCATTAGCCATTTCTGTTAGATAAATCTCTGCATGGCGTTTGATTTGTTCATACTTATCCACAGCTGCTTTTACTCTGGTATTCAGAATTATTAAATCAGGAGATGGTTGCCTAGCCAACTTTTGACATTTGTCAATCAGTTGAGTTAGGTGATTTTGCAGACCATTAAGTGTCCTCCTATTTCCTGTTTCAGCTGCTGGTGGAACACTGTCAGCCATTTTGACCTTTTCCGAGTTTTGGAGATTCCGAGATTTTTCTCTTTTTTCTGATAAATATGTATGATGTTAATGTATTTTGATAAATGAGCTTTCCTGTCTACTTAGGTAATGATTCCAAAGATCGTCCTTCATTTCCTCCCTGGAATCTGGTTGTAGCAGGTGTTCAATTATCAAAAGTACTGTAATAATTTGATTTGTGACCCGAATGCACGAATGCACCAAGTTGGTAAATCTTGTAATAATTTTTTAAAAATAGTAAATGGCACTATTTTTGCAAAGTTATTACAAAATCTGTTACCATAATAATTGTTAGATAAAATACAGTAGAATGTCTACTGGTTTTACCTCTAATAGGGTTTGTACAGTTGAGTATGGTTAGATTGTAAAGAATGCTCTTACAGTGATGATAACACTTTTTTAAAGAATATTATGTAATGAGCAGCTCTGAAAATCAGTAGATTAGAGATAATGCTAGATAATACACTTAAATATATATGTAATGTTACCACAATGAGGTAGGTAATTGGTAATTTATGATTAAGATGCAGTTGTGTCTGTGACACTGATATACTTAAGTACTGTTGTTTCTTAACACAAAACAATATCAGTATGTTATGAATACTATAAATGCTTACTAGTTAATGGATATGGTGGCTTAAGCCACTGCAAACTATTTGTTTACTTAGATATATAGCTATGATAAACATTGGCTGATAGCTAGGTTAGGCTAGAATATGTAAGAATTATTCCAATGCAAAATCAAGAAGTTTCTTATGTATTTGGCACTGAAATATTCGATAAACGAATGATCATAAATATCTAGGTATAAAGGACCATTATTATCTAGGTTCGAAGGACCATTAATGTGGGAAAAACCTGCTGGGATTGATATAAGAGGAGACTACCAGGGACTTGTACTGAACTAAATTAAAAAATTACTGTCTGCAAATTAATTCAACTAAAATCTCTAGCTAGGGTTGTAAATCCTAATTCCTCTTTTCCTAATGACAGACTGTGGGCTGTAAGGGACAGGTGGGGTGAATGACTTAGTTGATAGAAGTTCCAATCCACCTGTAGACAGGGATCTCACATCAGCTTGTATTTTATACAAGGATAAGATTTGATAAATTCAGTTGTATGACTGAACACTGGCTCTGTTTAAATCAGGGATTTAAACATACATAGTCTAACCTAGTACCATAACTTAACAGCCAATATGTACTTATACTATAAACAACAAATTAAATTGTAAAAGTATAATAAATGACCTTAAATGTAGTCTAAACACTTAACTAAGTACTAGATATTATATTCAATTAAATGAACTTATATGATAACTTAAAAATTAACTAAGCAAACAATTGATAACTTAATTTATATATTCAAATATATATGCAGACATATTCAATTTATACAGTTAGCTTGACTGAATCTTTTCCAACGCTGTGGACACTTGTGAGGTTTTTACTTATTGAGGCTGAATTATTTTCTGACACAATGGACACCCATGAGGTTCAGTGCTTGGATAAGATTCACAGCTACACTACAATTTTAATAAACGTACCGATGAATGAGGCTTAGCCTCGCTTTTTAACCAACAGACAGATTTATAGGATATTAAAGCTACACAAGCATACAATTGGCCAATCATACACCAAATAACCTTCAATATACTTCTCTGCCAGTCGGGGTGCCTGTCTGACAAGTTTGCCAGACTGATGAACTCTCTCTTGTTGAGTTTAGGCACGATATTTTGCTACAGCGTTGCTGTATGATGATCTGGTAGCGTTGCTACGTGATTATCCTGCAGTTGCAGAAGAATGATTCGAGATAAAAGTTTATGAATGAAGGTGGAGGAAACCGTGTCACTGATCTCCACTATACACTCTATTTTATGTGAATGTTCACGGATTTTCCTTGTAGATATTGTCCAGGTACTCCCCCAGTTCTAGAGAGTATTCACTGGCGATAAAAAATATTAGATAAGGTGTCCTTGAGCTGGTAATGTTCGCTAAGGATCAGTCACTTGTTCACTCATTTGTAAACGAACGCGGAGTGCCGCTGGGCTTGTTGGTGGGCGCTTCACTCCCCCCAACGCCCTGCCATGCTCTCTGAGCACGGTAGCCTTCAATGAATATTGATTGATTATTTTTACAGTCTAGACTTATGATTAAGATAAGATGTGATTATAATATAATTAGATATAAGATTTAAAGATTATAAGTAGTATTTGAAAGTACCACTGAATCTTATTAAGGATTCGATTTTTAATCCTACCGGATGTTGAATCAATGTTCCAATAGTTTTTTAATTAAGAAGTCCTTCTAGAAGCTTCTGGATCCTTGAAAGATCATGTACAAAGTCACGTAGGCATCAAAAGGGCCCCTGTTGCGTACGTGTTCATGGTGCCATTGTCATCCAGGATCAAGCTATATAATGAATCTTTAAAGATTCATTATATGATTTTGATACAATTTAGATATGATTTTGATATGATTTAGACATGATATAGAAATTATACATTTCTTAGATGATTATTAGATATGGTGGGTAAAAATTTCCCACACAAATGCCTCTTCCTACTTAATCCCACCCCGAGTCATAGGCAAGTTATTAGGAACTGGCAGTAATAATCAGTCTAAAGGAAAAGGGGGTTAACAACGCTACCCAGAATCATCACCAAGTGTACCTCTTAACTATATATACATGATATAAGACTGCAGATGTCACTTTTGCAGGACACTATAAAACGTCTGCAGTCTTCTTTCCCAGTGAGTCCACTTCTGGCCTCTCTCATACACCACTCAAGGTTCCTTCCCCGAGTCTGACTTTTATGATCCTCACGCCGGCGAGTTCACCTTTGTCAGTAAATCATGGGTCAGTCCTACACAGTATCGTCAAAGTGCTAAGACACCACTTCTACTCTCCAGCAACACACTGGCAGAGGTCTCGAGCAACACGCTGGCAGAGGTCCCCAGCAACACACTGGCAGGGGTCTCCAGCAACACGCTGGCAGACGTCTCCAGCAACACGCTGGCAGACGTCTCCAGCAACACGCTGGCAGAGGTCTCCAGCAACACGCTGGCAGAGGTCTCCAGCAACACGCTGGCAGAGGTCTCGAGCAACACGCTGGCAGAGGTCCCCAGCAACACACTGGCAGAGGTCTCCAGTAACACGCTGGCAGACGTCTCCAGCAACACGCTGGCAGAGGTCTCCAGCAACACGCTGGCAGAGGTCTCCAGCAACACACTGGCAGGGGTCTCCAGCAACACACAGGCAGGGGTCTCCAGCAACACACAGGCAGGGGTCTCCAGCAACACACTGGCAGAGGTCTCCAGCAACACGCTGGCAGAGGTCTCCAGCAACACACTGGTAGAGGTCTCCAGCAACACACTGGCAGAGGTCTCCAGCAACACGCTGGCAGAGGTCTCCAGCAACACACTGGCAGAGGTCTCCAGCAACACGCTGGCAGAGGTCTCCAGCAACACGCTGGCAGAGGTCCCCAGCAACACGCTGGCAGACGTCTCCAGCAACACGCTGGCAGAGATCCCCAGCAACACGCTGGCAGACGTCTCCAGCAACACGCTGGCAGAGATCCCCAGCAACACACTGGCAGAGGTCTCCAGCAACACGCTGGCAGAGGTCTCCAGCAACACACTGGCAGAGATCCCCAGCAACACGCTGGCAGACGTCTCCAGCAACACACTGGCAGAGATCCCCAGCAACACGCTGGCAGAGGTCTCCAGCAACACGCTGGCAGAGGTCTCCAGCAACACACTGGCAGAGATCCCTAGCAACACGCTGGCAGAGGTCTCCAGCAACACACTGGCAGAGGTCTCCAGCAACACACTGGCAGGGGTCCCCAGCAACACGCTGGCAGGGGTCTCCAGCAACACGCTGGCAGAGGTCCCCAGCAACACACTGGCAGAGATCCCCAGCAACACGCTGGCAGAGATCCCCAGGAACACACTGGCAGAGGTCTCCAGCAACACACTGGCAGGGGTCTCCAGCAACACACTGGCAGGGGTCTCCAGCAACACACTGGCAGGGGTCTCCAGCAACACACTGGCAGGGGTCTCCAGCAACACACTGGCAGGAGTCTCCAGCAACACATTGGCAGAGGTCCCCAGCAACACACTGGCAGAGATCCCCAGCAACACGCTGGCAGAGATCCCCAGCAACACACTGGCAGAGGTCTCCAGCAACACACTGGCAGGCGTCTCCAGCAACACGCTGGCAGGGGTCTCCAGCAACACACTGGCAGAGGTCTCCAGCAACACACTGGCAGGGGTCTCCAGCAACACACTGGCAGAGGTCTCCAGCAACACGCTGGCAGAGGTCTCCATCAACACGCTGGCATAGGTCCCCAGCAACACGCTGGCAGAGATCCCCAGCAACACACTGGCAGAGGTCTCCAGCAACACACTGGCAGGCGTCTCCAGCAACACGCTGGCAGGGGTCTCCAGCAACACGCTGGCAGGGGTCTCCAGCAACACACTGGCAGGGGTCTCCAGCAACACACTGCCAGAGGTCTCCAGCAACACGCTGGCAGAGGTCTCCAGCAACACGCTGGCAGAGGTCTCCAGCAACACACTGGCAGGGGTCTCCAGCAACACACTGGCAGAGGTCTCTCCAGCAACACGCTGGCAGAGGTCTCCAACAACACGCTGGCAGGGGTCTCCAGCAACACACTGGCAGAGGTCTCTCCAGCAACACGCTGGCAGACGTCTCCAACAACACGCTGGCAGGGGTCTCCAGCAACACTCTGGCAGGGGTCTCCACACAGGCGTATAACAAGCTTTAACAGACGGACAGTACTTCCATCACCTAACTCAACTTGTCCATCAAGGGACACATCAGTCCAATCGCCAATACTTCGCTAAGTATCATAGACAACTCACAGTCTCCACCGACTCTCCCACTTGTTCCCACTGTAACACGTCTCGAGGTCAGGACAGTTTTGGTTGAACTGATTTTTGTCGACCACGATAACCTCCACATCACTAGTGAGGAGCACAAATTGGGTTAGTAAAAAAGAAACTACTCAGGGGACTAATAGATCACAGCCTTTCACCGGGGAACAGAAAATGGGGGCGGGTGCAATCAACAGATGGCATTGAATTCGTCACACCTCCTCTCCTAAAAGAATTGGGGTCGGGTACTCTGAACAGATGGCGTCGACGTCATCTTTAATGTTCAATACAAAGTGCTTAGTGCTGGAGATGTAGAGTCCACCTGGTTAACCTCAGATTCTTGTGACGGATCTGTGTTGTACAGCGCTCACCAGGGCCGATGTTTATTTCTCTATCAAGGAATAATTCAGTTGACAATCACTTAATTTCCTGGACTAATAAGCCACAGGGTGTTCTACCCCTTTAGCAACATTCTGTAATAACACTGACCCGATGCCGTAATCTGAAGTATCAACGGTTAACATGAATCTGCCATTAAAATTAGGCGACATGAGAGTGGGAGATGTATTTGTTTGGGGGTGGGGGGGGGGGAGGGCAGGGATATTCCTGTGCGGGCCCCTAAGCCTCTAGCTGGCCCACTAAAGTGGGAGATGATATCAGAATGGCTATTTGGCTTTCAAAAGCAAACTGACTGTCTTTGGTCCACATGTACTTTGCTCCCTTCTTCAAGAGATTTGTCAAAGACACTGCAATAGTTGAGATGTAAGGAACAAACTTATGGTACAATCCAGCCATACCAAGGACCTGCAGCACCTTCATAAGTGTTGAAAGGGTTGGGTACTGAACGACGGCTTCTACGGTGCTGTTCTTAGGGGCGATTCATCCTCCACCAACCACATGTCCTAAAAGGATAACAGAGGTCTTGGTCTTGTTCTCCTGAGACTACTGTCATAAATTGGCGAATGTCCCGTCACTGATACAGCTTCACCATATTTATGTGTTCCAACATCTGCTTCATTTTTCTGTCTGGAATGCTAAGGAAAGTATTAACTTTCTTGAGAATAGGGGTAAGGACCCATACATTTGGTATTCATGCTCCCTGTTACCGTTGGAGAACATACCAGTACTAGGTCTCCTACCTGAAATTCCCTGGGTGTCACTTTGCTGTCGAATCTCTTCATGACAGTTACCTTGTCCATCCAGAAGTTCTGGTCACCGGCCTTCTAACTGGTCTCTATGGTATCTGCGAATGCTTGCACATGGGATCCTTCTCTAGCTCTGTAATCAAGATTACTCTACTCCAGTGCTTCGGTTCTGGAGTCTAGAGAGTCTGGAAAGGGAGAACTGCCGACCGAGATACCCTCCACATCACTTCCGACGAGTGCAAATGGGGTTAATAAGAAAAAAGCTACACAGGGGTCTGTTAGATCACAGCCTTCCATCGGGAAAACAGAAAACGGGGGCGGGTGCGCTCAATTGATGGCGTTAACATCGTCACACCTTCCTTCCTAAAAGAATTTGCGTCGCGTGAACTCAACAGATGGCGTCGAAATAGTCACCCCCACCCCCCCAAAGACTCTTATTCGAATATGCACCCAGGCCCTGTATGCTTGTTCTCGTACTTGCTGGACTCCGACAGTTTTGTGAAGCGTCTGCCATATGCACATTGGGGATGTTGCACGGAATTACAGTCTGGAAAAAGCGAAAACCTTACACTCACGTACATCTTAACATCATCAAGGGAAGAACAATAAATTCAGGTTACACCTCCCTTACTACCCTCGCCTGTGTTTCAAACATTGCTGAAATTATGAGATCCTGAAATCGACTAAATATGTTAATAGTAAACTGTGATCATCTGTGCTAGGTTGGGCACAGTTAACAAAGGATTAACATACACAATTGAATATTTTCAAGTATTTTGTGAGAGTTGTAAAACACAATCATTATATAAAATCTATTTTAGGTTAATTTAGGTAAGTATACGACAATGTTGAGTATTGTATTATATGTTTTCTTGACGTTTTAGCTGCTCCCCGTATATTTAAAAATGGACGCAAATTTTTTTTTTTTTACAAACGTAGGTAAATTATTCTGACATAACAATAATTACAAACTTGCCTTAACGAAAGAAATTAGTTTAGTGTAACAGTTATTTTCTTGTTTTTCATATAAATAATTAATTTAAATTTATTTAATTTAAATTTTAAATTTAAATGATTGTTTTATTTTTTTATTTTTTGTAACGCTGATTGAAAATATAAGTTTTTTCTTCTGAAATTATCACTGTCTGCATAGAAGGCCAATGAAAGAAAGGTGTTAAAATCAGCTTTAAATTAGTTTTATTATTATCTTAACTTTAATGCTGAGAAGTCAAAACATTTGTTTATTGTTGAAATGTGTAAAATGACATACCAGAAAAGATTGATGGAATTATTGTATACGTTTGTGTGTTTATGTGCATATATCTGGGGAGAATTCTCACAGATTTCATTAGTCTAAAGAGTCCATGGTCCATAGAAAGGTATGAATCACTTGTTTATAGATACTAGGTATATTTAATTTTGAATTATTCCAGAAAATACACAAGTATTTGTGGCTTTTGCAACATTCAATAAATTGTATAATTTCTACCTTTTATTTACCTTATATGATCTTATAGTTATTGCAATAAATTGTGACATATTGAGTTTTTTTTAGCAAGAATAATAAAATGAACTTTCTTTTAAACAAATGCTTCAGTATGTACAACTTTCTTTCACTGAATTTTCCAGATACACCGGAGACTTTGAGCTATCAATAAGTGTTTTGAACATCCCAATTTGCACCACGCTTAATATTCAGGTAAGTTTTGTTGTGTACATCAAGCTTAATATTCCGGTAAGATTTGCTGTGTTAATCAAGCTTAATATTCATGTAATGTTTTATGTGCACACGCAAGCTTAATATTAAATAGGATGTGAATAAACAAGCTAAATATTCAGGGAAGGTTTGCTGTGTACAAGCAAACTTTTGTCAGATAAGATTTCCTGAATACAAGCAAGCTTAATTTTCAGATAAGATATGCCGTGTAAAATCAAGCTTAATATTCAGGTAAGATATGATGTGTACAAATATTGTAATATACTACTACACACATAGCTCAGGGGCTGCCATTGGGAGGGGGTCTCGGCCTAGACCTCTATATAGAGGTCATATATGTAAATTGTCAACCACAATACTGTGGATAGTAACAGTTCATTCACCAGGGCAAAGGCAGCCTCGAACACGCGCCCTCCAACATGATAGACGAGTACTTTATTGTCTGGGCCACGGGCTAGTCACTATGGTCTAGGCCACGGGCTAGCCACTATGGTCTGGGACACGGGCTAGTCACTATGGTCTGGGACACGGGCTAGTCACTATGGTCTGGGCCACGGGCTAGCCACTATGGTCTGGGACACGGGCTAGCCACTATGGTCTGGGACACGGGCTAGTCACTATGGTCTAAGACACGGACTAGTCACTATGGTCTGGTCCACGGGCTAGCCACTATGGTCTGGGCCACGGGCTAGCCACTATTGTCTGGGACACGGGCTAGTCACTATGGTCTGGTCCACGGGCTAGCCACTATGGTCTGGGACACGGGCTAGTCACTATGGTCTGGGACACGGGCTAGTCACTATGGTCTGGTCCACGGGCTAGCCACTATGGTCTGGGCCACGGGCTAGTCACTATGGTCTAGTCCACGGGCTAGCTAGTATGGTCTGGGACACGGACTTGCCACTATGGTCTGGTCCACGGGCTAGTCACTATGGTCTGGGCCACGGGCTTGCCACTATGGTCTGGGACACGGACTTGCCACTAAGGTCTGGGACACGGGCTAGCCACTATGGTCTGGTCCACGGGCTAGTCACTATGGTCTGGGCCACGGGCTAGCCACTATGGTCTGGTCCACGGGCTTGCCACTAAGGTCTGGTTCACGGGCTAGCCACTATGGTCTGGGACACGGGCTAGTCACTATGGTCTGGGACACGGGCTAGCCACTATGGTCTGGGACACGGACTTGCCACTAAGGTCTGGGACACGGACTTGCCACTATGGTCTGGGACACGGGCTAGTCACTATGGTCTGGTCCACGGGCTAGCCACTATGGTCTGGGACACGGACTTGCCACTAAGGTCTGGTTCACGGGCTAGCCACTATGGTCTGGGACACGGGCTAGTCACTATGGTCTGGTCCACGGGCTAGCCACTATGGTCTGGGACACAGACTTGCCACTAAGGTCTGGTTCACGGGCTAGCCACTATGGTCTGGGACACGGGCTAGTCACTATGGTCTGGTCCACGGGCTAGTCACTATGGTCTGGGCCACGGGCTTGCCACTATGGTCTGGTCCACGGGGTAGTCACTATGGTCTGGGCCACGGGCTTGCCACTAAGGTCTGGTCCACGGGCTAGCCACTATGGTCTGGGACACGGGCTAGTCACTATGGTCTGGTCCACGGGCTAGTCACTATGGTCTGGGCCACGGGCTTGCCACTAAGGTCTGGGACACGGGCTAGCCACTATGGTCTGGTCCACGGGCTAGTCACTATGGTCTGGGCCACGGGCTAGCCACTATGGTCTGGTCCACGGGCTAGCCACTATGGTCTGGTCCACGGGCTAGTCACTATGGTCTGGGCCACGGGCTTGCCACTATGGTCTGGGACACGGGCTTGCCACTATTGTCTGGTCCACGGGCTAGCCACTATGGTCTGGTCCACGGGCTAGCCACTATGGTCTGGGACACGGACTTGCCACTAAGGTCTGGGACACAGGCTAGCCACTATGGTCTGGTCCACGGGCTAGTCACTATGGTCTGGGCCACGGGCTTGCCACTATGGTCTGGGACACGGGCTTGCCACTATTGTCTGGTCCACGGGCTAGCCACTATGGTCTGGTCCACGGGCTAGCCACTATGGTCTGGTCCACGGGCTAGCCACTATGGTCTGGGACACGGACTTGCCACTATGGTCTGGGACACGGACTTGCCACTAAGGTCTGGGACACGGGCTAGCCACTATGGTCTGGTCCACGGGCTTGCCACTATGGTCTGGGACACGGGCTAGCCACTATGGTCTGGGACACGGGCTAGCCACTATTGTCTGGTCCACGGGCTAGCCACTATGGTCTGGGACACGGGCTAGCCACTATTGTCTGGTCCACGGGCTAGCCACTATGGTCTGGGCCACGGGCTAGCCACTATTGTCTGGTCCACGGGCTAGCCACTATGGTCTGGTCCACGGGCTAGCCACTATGGTCTGGGACACGGGCTAGCCACTATTGTCTGGTCCACGGGCTAGCCACTATGGTCTGGGCCATGGGCTAGCCACTATGGTCTGGGCCACGGGCTAGCCACTATGGTCTGGGACACGGGCTAGCCACTATGGTCTGGGCCACGGGCTAGCCACTATGGTCTGGGCCATGGGCTAGCCACTATGGTCTGGGCCACGGGCTAGCCACTATGGTCTGGGCCACGGGCTAGCCACTATGGTCTGGTCCACGGGCTTGCCACTATGGTCTGGGCCACGGGCTTGCCACTATGGTCTGGTCCACGGGCTAGCCACTATGGTCTGGGCCACGGGCTTGCTACTATGGTCTGGGCCACGGGCTAGCCACTATGGTCTCGGCCACGGGCTAGCCACTATGGTCTGGGCCACGGGCTAGCCACTATGGTCTGGGCCACGGGCTAGCCACTATGGTCTGGGCCACGGGCTAGCCACTATGGTCTGGGCCACGGGCTAGCCACTATGGTCTGGGCCACGGGCTAGCCACTATGGTCTGGGCCACGGGCTATCCACTATGGTCTGGGCCACGGGCTAGCCACTATGGTCTGGGCCACGGGCTAGCCACTATTGTCTGGGTGGCTTAACATTCAATTTCGGGCAGCGGTTTGTGCCTCAGAAATCTGTCCTTAGTGTGAGTAGCTCGTTGGCCAGAGAATAGAACACGGGTCTCTAATGCTGTCCGACGTTCCTTTTGCCCAGGGGAATGAAATGTTACTATCCACGGTACTGTGGGTGACAATTGACATAAATATATAATAGGTCTGTTACCTATTGGCACCAGACCCATTGCCATTGGTAATACCCTTCGCCGCCTAGTTGCAAGGGCTGCTGTCAGAAGTATCCGAATGGAAGCAGCCACCATGCTGCAACCCAACCAGCTGGGGTTTGGAGTCCCCCAAAGGCTGTGAAGCAGCGGCGCAGTAGTAAAATTAGATTTTAAAAACGCTTTCAACTCGGTCAAAAGGGAAGCAATCCTCACCACAGTCCAGGAACATTGCCCAAGCATTCTCCCGTTTGTGTCAGCAGGCTACAGCAAAGACTCAACCCTCCTGTTTGGAAAACATGAAGTCACCTCAGCAGAGGGAAATCAACAGGGAGATCCACTTGCCCCCTTCCTCTGTTGCATAGCGAGTCTAGAAATTACAAAACCAGACTGTCCAGTGAGCTCAACATCTGGTTCCTGGATGATGGCACTCTGGCAGGCACACAAGAATCCCTGCTGTAAGACCTGCAGGGTGTGAAGACACGGGGGGAGTCCATGGGTCTCGTTCTTAACCCCTCCAAGTGCGAAATTATTGCATCCAGTGAGGTAGTCATTAGTGCAGTGAAATCAGTTTTACCAGAAGCCTCAGCCATTAAACCCACCGACAGCACACTACTTGGAGCACCTCTGGGCCACAGTGTCATTGCTGCAGTCCTTGACGAAAAGTTTAACAACCTAAAGAGGATGGAAACGAGACTAGAGGACTTGGACTCCCACGATGCCCTCTACCTTCTCACAAAGTGCCTCACCTTGCCCAGGCTAACATACTTCTTAAGGCGTGCACCCACTTTTGGCAACCCATTTCTAAATCAATGTGATGAGCTCCTCAAGTCAATATTCAGGAAGGCGCTCAACCTAGATTTAGATAACAGTCAGTGGGACCAAGCAACACTACCAGTGAGATTTGGGGCGATAGACATACGAAAGGCAATTGAGGTAGCACTTCCAGCATTCTTATCCTCATGTACAGCAGCCAACGAATTGGTAGGGCAGATCCTACCAGAGCGTATGAGAGACAGCGGGAACACATGATCAAACGTTCATCGAAGCAGCCAGACAATGGGACACCATTGCATACCCTCAACCCCGACCACAAGTCCCAAAAGACCACAAGCAGGCTCACTGGGATAGCACCATAATGGAAAAGACTGTCACAGCAATGATTGACAACGCTGAGGATGAAAACAAAGCCCGCCTCCTAATGGTAACAGCACCCCACGCCGGGGATTTTTTATTTGCTGTGCCCAATGCAGCCCTGGGAACTCGCCTCAATCATGACACTCTCCTCATTGAAGTTACCCTTCGCCTTACCGCCCCCATCCTCACCGAACATAGGTGCATCTGCGAAACTGCGATGGCAGACCAATATGGTCGTCATGGTCTGGTATGTCGTAAATCACAGAGTAGGATTGCAAGACTTGAAGAAGTCAACGACATCATCAAGAGGAGCCTCACCACAGCCCGCTGCCCGGCACAAAGAGAACCACACTTAATCAGATCTAACGACCCTCAGAAGCGCCCAGATGGGGTCACCTTGCTTCCTTGGAAGGATGGTAAGCAAGTGGTGTGGGACTACACATGCGCTGCCACACTGGCCAGTACCTACCTTCACTACAGACCACGTGAAAGGGGTGATGCTGCTTCTTTAGGGGAATCACAGAAAATTATTTAATACAGAGGTCTGGCACACTGCTACAGCTTTGTTCCGATCGGCTCGGAGACTCTCGGATCGTGGGGAAAATGTGCATTGAAGTTCTTGTAGGAATAGGGGGACAAATTGATCAGCGCTACAAAAGACCAGAGAGCAAAAAGTTTCTTGTTCCAGCGTCTCAGTGTTGTGATTCAGAGGGGAAATGCTTGTTGCGTCTTGGGCACTAGTCCAACTTCAGAGGAATACGAAGAAGTGTTTGACTTGCAACAATGATCGAACTCGTCTGTGACATTCATCAGTGTTTCCCATTATCGCGTTTTTCAAGAGATCCATAACCTTTAGGCACTTTTTGTATTATTTTTGTATCAACCCATGTATATCTTATAACAATCAAATACATAATATATATATGTATATATATATATATATATACATATATATATATATATATATATATATATATATATATATATATATATATATATATATATATATATACATATATATACATATATATACATATATATATATATATATATATATATATATATATATATATATATATATATATATATATATATATATATATATATATATATATATATATATATATATATATATATATATATATATATATATATGTGTGTTACAGTGCCCTCTCCTATTTCTTTCGTTTGCCGGCTTAAAGAGTCATATCAGCTCTCCCTACTGATTCTCTGAGGTTCAGGGAATCTATTGATATATGTGGCGACCAGACCGGCTGCCAGTTAAGGGGGAACGTTTCATTATAAGTTGTAAATAAGGGGAAATTGGCACCCTGATATAAAATGAAAGAGTATCCCCTAATGCAGATATAACCTTTTGGAAGGGACACTAGCCGATCGCGGATTGGCCGACTTAGGTCGCGGGCGACCAATCAGGGCCCGCCATGACGTCACCGAGTGCCCCGGGCGGCGCCAACGTCAGAGTTAACCTGACCTTGGAAGCGAGCGGACGCACCTCGGTCAGCTCTCAAGGATTAGAAGCTCTACAAGCCTTTCTTAGTGGATTAGTGCTGGCTATTGCAGCCCATCGGATATATTGGAGACCCCGCGCTTCTGGGGAGCAAAAAGAAACCAAGTTTATTAAGCGAAAGAGTGCCAAACTTGGAAAATATTCGGCGACGACGCTGGGCGGCGACGCTGGACGTTGGGGGCCTGAAAAGGTGTGGCGGGCAAGCCTAGCTGTGACCGGGTCACATCCACTGAGGGTTTTGGAAGGACGACACCGTGCCTAGGACAAGAAGCAACGCCTTGTGGAAGGGGCGAGTGTGAGAAAATAGTGATTAGCTCAGCGCCTATCGATGAACCAGGATTGGGGTAGCTGAATCTCAGGGATTGGAACGGCGACGACGCGAAGGCTCCACGACACCTGAGGACCTGTGGGACGTTCCTGGATCGTCAAGGATCGACTCAGGAAGCGTGGGAACCTCACACCATCGAGGGACAGGCGTCGTGAGCCAGGAATGTAAGGTAGATCATTTTCCCTCCCATTACCCCTTGTGTGAGTAGGCTAGTTAGACCACAATATTTACTTATGTATGTAGCAATAGGACATTAATGCTTTAGTAGTAGAATAGGCTGCATGGCAGCTTGTGTCCAGGACTGTCAGAGGGGATAGTGTGTATGGATGGCAGGACAGTGAAGAAGAGGCGCCGACGTGGTGAAGAGGCCCTCCTGTGAGAGAGTGTGGGACTCCTGTCTTTCTGCCCAGTTGAAGGAGTGTTGGAGGTCGTGGAAGAAGAGGCTGACGATCTCCAGACTTATTATCCTTATTTTCCTATTCATGTATTACTTGTGATTGTATATGTAATCATGTAATTTGCATCAGTAAATTCACACTTTTTCACTGTGTTTAAGTGTGCCTCCATTTATGATATTTCTCTATGAGCATACACGAAGGTTATCATAGTACCACCTAGGGAACACAACGTTCTCTATAGAAGTTCTTATTGCCTGGAGAGTGGTAAAGACAGCACAGACTTACATAAAGGTGTACCCTTAGCCATCCGATCAGTATCAGTGCCTGAATGGTGGCAACTATTAACGTAGTGGCTATAGAGAGGCAAAGCCACACAGACCTTCCTGGGAGAGTACTCTGGGCCAACAGTCTAGTAGCAGATCTATGGGAGTAGCAATCTTCCGGCTACAAACAATATATAATACACCCACTGAACTGCATTGCTGGGGTGCAGATATAATAACCCAGCTGGCGACCTTGTTAAGAAGAAGATAGAGAAGACAGGTGGGAAAGGAGTTCCTGCAACCTTTTTGTCTGGCAGGCAAGATTCAGGGAGGTTATTGTTTTAAGGTAAGCCTGAGTCTTCCTTCACTCCTCCACGGGTCTAGGCCGGAACTGTTAACAGCAGTTTCCCCGTGTTTGACTGAAGGGCTTCCAGGGTGAATCAGTGGCACCCCCTTTTGTGGTGGAAGCAAAGACCTGCAGAGGTGGGCATTGTTGGTCCTCTCCTGTGTGACCAAGGAGACTCCGGTGAATCCCAAGAGTCGGAGGGGCTGAGTATTCGGCCTTTTGAGCCTCTAGCAACCGAGTACTAGCAGAGCCCCGGCCCACCCCCCACGTGACAGAGAACTGGCGACCTTGCCAGGATTCGAACCCCGGTAGCCAAGAACTGGGAACTTCGCCAGGAAGCGTGGATCAAGCTACAGTGTGGCCCAGATTTCAAGACAAGTGTTGCCAGGGTACTAATACAGTGTGGCCAGTGAATTCAGTGGTACTGTTACTCAACCAGCTAAGGGACTGAAACGGTGAAATTAGTGCCTACTAACCTGTCTGTGCTGTCGTGTATGCTCAATGATATAGAGATGGAGGAGGACAAAGTAAAGAAATTTATTGACACAAGGGACGAGAGAATTTTGGAAGAGTGTACCAAGGCCCAGCTCCAACAAGTGGCAAACCACTTTGGGATCAGGTTGAGGACGACTAAGGTAGCGGAGCGAAGGATAGAGATCATGGCACAGCTCACAGCTCGAGAGGAGGCGACGGGAGAGGAGCCATCTCAAGAGGAGCCGTCCCGAGGAGAGCCGTCGCAAGGTGAACCGTCCCGACTAGAGCCACCCCAAGCGCCTACCAGTGTGGAGAGAATTCACAGTGAACATGGGAGCAGTGGAAGGTCCAGCTGTAGTAAGAGGAGCCTGCAACTGGAAATAATGAAGATGCAACTGGAAGCCCAGCTGCGACGAGAGGAGAGAGAAGCACGGCTGCAGCTGCAGCGAGAGGAACGTTCAGCTGAGCTGCAGCGAGAGGAACGTGCAACTGAGCTGCAGCAAGAGGAGCGAGGAGCTCGGCTGTAGCAAGAAGGAGAGAGACAACTGCGACTGGAGGAGATAAAGGCAAAGAAAGAAGTCGAATTGCGTCGCGTTGAACGTGGTCTGCCCTCACTACCTGCACGGCGGGATGACCTCAAGGTAAGGGAACGTGACTTACCTACGTTCGAACCACAAGAAGCTGAGGCGGTCTTCGAACACTTTGAACGGATAGCAACTCTGAAGGAGTGGCCGGAAGATGATTGGGCTGCTCTTGTCCAGGGCAGGTTGACTGGTGAGGCCCGGGAAGCCTACAACATGCTGGACCTAGGGGAGTGTACTAGTTACGACGCGATTAAGAATGCGGTGCTCCACTCATTCCAGCTGACTCCGGAGATGTACCGGAAGCGGTTCAGAGAGTGTACAAGAGCGTCGGGTAAGTCTTACGCCGAGACCGCCAGGGATATGGAACGGAAATTCCTACGATGGTTGAAGGCGGAGGAAGCGGAGTCGGCGGATGATATCAAACGACTGATAGTGATGGAGAAGTTTATGTCGGTGCTCCATCCTGAGTTGCGAGTAAGGGTGAGAGAAGCAGGTATTAAGGACCTGAAGGCTGCAGCGGACCGAGCCGACATGCTGGAGGAGGCACTACATCTCAGGAGGGAGGGGCCACCCAGACACTCGCCCTACCCCCTGGTCGGGAGGGAACCTTAGGAGTTCAGGAGGAGCGAGGACGGGTGGGGACTCTCCCAAGAGTAGTGTGCCCTATGAAGTAACCCGGTTCAAGAGCCCAAGAGACGTGGAGAGGAAACCCCAACCTGTGAGCAGTGGACCTAGCTCGAGAGCTAGCGCTGCAGTCCCGAACACGACGACAGGGAGTCCAAGGAGGACCCAGGGAACGTCTGCAAGTGGTACTGCCAGAGGGACTGGCGAGTGGCCGCCCAGGGGAGGCAGCCGATGTTTCAACTGTGGTGTGAGAGGACATTATGCCCGCGAATGTGAGGAGCACCAAAGGAATATAGGACTAATGTTGGAAGAGGAGAGAGTGTTTGTTCACACCCCATATTATAGTGGACCCAACGTGAATGGTTGGGAAATGAAGTTGGGTGAACATCCCTTTCGGGGCCAACGTGAAGTTTGGAAAGTCAGACCCAGTGGAGGTTGCCGTTCTTCGAGATACGGGTGCTGACATAAGTATGGTGACCAGGAGTATTCTCCCCAAGGAATTTAATGATTCACCTGTGGGAGTGGTGAGGATACGCAGTGTGGGGGAGGAATACAGGTTGCCACTTCACGAAGTACAGCTGATTGCCGACTGCGGAGTCGAGAAAGCTATAGTAGCTGTAGCCCCTAAATTACCCCTAGAGCATGTACAGATGGTGCTGGGTAATGACCTCGGAGGAGGCAGGATACAACCCGATTGGGCCAGGAGTGCCTATGTTGCAAGCAGCGGTACAACCCTGCCAGGTGAGGTATCGGTCGCTCCAGATGGTAGTGAGGAAGCCGACTTCGCCAGGGGAAACGTCGCCAGAGACGACGACAACGAGGGCAAGAGTGCAGAGAGGTCGTCGGAGGTCGTGGAAAACCCCGACGAGGACCTCCGACTAAGCCTGATGATGCGTGTGGAGGAGTGGCGAGGAGCAGCTGTACAAACCCCTGGGGCGGTGAAGAGGCTGCAGACAGCACTCCCTCCACACAGAAACGTGAATAAAGTAAGCTCAGTGGATGGGCGAACGGCAGTGAGGGGCAGAGTGGAGGAGCCACGACGCAGTGCACCCTATGCCAGCCAGATGAATAGTGGTAGGTGCAAGATGAACCACCGTGGTGAGGTGAGCACAACCACGAACCGAAGGAGACGTCTGCAGGGAAGAAAATCTCATGGAGGAGTGAAAATGTTCGTTGGGAACGAAGGAGCGAATGGTATAGGAAAAGCAATACGAAGAAAGCAGAGAATAGGTACACCCAGTGTAGGCGCCAGCCTAACCAGAGGGGCATTGGGCCGTCGCAAAAGCCTAGTGTGGAAGAGAGGAAGCTGCTGGATGGAGTACAGGTGACAGGTGCCACTGTGCGGAGACAACGCACCTATGGGAGAAGAGGAACCGAGAAGAAAGAAGATTGGCGAAGAGGAGCTCCTGAGAGGAAACACGGAGAACCTGTAGGACGCAGTGGAAGTGCAAGACTATCTCGGAGTGCACGACGCGGTGGAGGCGCTGCATGCACTGAATCGTACAGTGGTAACGAGCCGTTGGAGTACACTCGTAGCCAAGCAGAGAAGATTTCTTATAGGTGTTCAGGGAACACCCATCACACCCGTTCCTATGCGAGGTGGAGATATAATGAGGCAAGTGACTGGCAAGGTGGTACGAGCCACGTCACCAACTGGAGGAGTGACACTTCAGGAACGGAGGGAGCAAGAGTATAAGTTGCCCTCTTGAGTGCTGCTCTTCCGATATGACTCTTATTTTAAGGGGAGGGGTATGTTACGGTGCCCTCTCCTATTTCTTTCGTTTGCCGGCTTAAAGAGTCATATCAGCTCTCCCTACTGATTCTCTGAGGATCAGGGAATCTATTGATATATGTGGCGACCAGACCGGCTGCCAGTTAAGGGGGAACGTTTCGTTATAAGTTGTAAATAAGGGGAAATTGGCGCCCTGATATAAAATGAAAGAGTATCCCCTAATGCAGATATGACCTTTTGGAAGGGACACTAGCCGATCGCGGATTGGCCGACTTAGGTCGCGGGCGACCAATCAGGGCCCGCCATGACGTCACCGAGTGCCCCGGGCGGCGCCAACGTCAGAGTTGACCTGACCTTGGAAGCGAGCGGACGCACCTCGGTTAGCTCTCAAGGATTAGAAGCTCTACAAGCCTTTCTTAGTGGATAAGTGCTGGCTATTGCAGCCCATCGGATTTATTGGAGACCCCGCGCTTCTGGGGAGCAAAAGGGAACCAAGTTTATTGAACGAAAGAGGGCCAAACTTGGAAAATATTCGGCGACGACGCTGGGCGGCGACGCTGGACGTTGGGGGCCTGAAAAAGTGTGGCGGGCAAGCCTAGCTGTGACCGGGTCACATCCACTGAGGGTTTTGGAAGGACGACACTGTGCCTAGGACAAGGAGCAACGCCTTGTGGAAGGGGCTAGTGTGGGAAAATAGTGATTAGGTCAGCGCCTATCGATGAACCAGGATTGGGGTAGCTGAATCTCAGGGATTGGAACGGCGACGACGTGAAGGCTCCACGACACCTGAGGACCTGTGGGACGTTCCAGGATCGTCAAGGATCGACTCAGAAAGCGTGGGAACCTCACACCATCGAGGGACAGGCGTCGTGAGCCAGGAATGTAAGGTAGATCATTTTCCCTCCCATTACCCCTTGTGTGAGTAGGCTAGTTAGGCCACAATATTTACTTATGTATGTGGCAATAGGACATTAATGCTTTAGTAGTAGAATAGGCTGCATGGCAGCTTGTGTCCAGGACTGTCAGAGGAGATAGTGTGTATGGATGGCAGGACAGTGAAGAAGAGGCGCCGACGTGGTGAAGAGGCCCTCCTGTGAGAGAGTGTGGGACTCCTGTCTTTCTGCCCAGTTGAAGGAGTGTTGGAGGTCGTGGAAGAAGAGGCTGACGATCTCCAGACTTATTATCCTTATTTTCCTATTCATGTATTACTTGTGATTGTATGTGTGATCATGTAATTTGCATCAGTAAATTCACACTTTTTTCACTGTGTTTAAGTGTGCCTCCATTTATGATATTTCTCTATGAGCAAACACGAAGGTTATCATAGTACCACCTAGGGAACACTACGTTCTCTATAGAAGTTCTTATTGCCTGGAGAGTGGTAAAAACAGCACAGACTTACATAAAGGTGTACCCTTAGCCATCCGATCAGTATTAGTGCCTGAATGGTGGCAACTATTAACGTAGTGGCTATAGAGAGGCAAAGCCACACAGACCTTCCTGGGAGAGTACTCTGGGCTAATAGTCTAGTAGCAGATCTATGGGAGTAGCAATCTTCTGGCTACAAACAATATATAATACACCCACTGAACTGCATTGCTGGGGTTCAGATATAATAGCCCAGCTGGCGACCTTGTTAAGAAGATAGAGAAGACAGGCGGGAAAGGAGTTCCTGCAACCTTTTTGCCTGGCAGGCAAGATTCAGGGTGCTTATTGTTATAAGGTAAGCCTGAGTCTTCCTTCACTCCTCCACGGGTCTAGGCCGGAACTGTTAACAGCAGTTTCCCCGAGTTTGACTGAAGGGCTTCCAGGGTGAATCAGTGGCACCCTTTTTGTAGTGGAAGCAAAGACCTGCGGAGGTGGGCATTGTTGGGCCTCTCCTGTGTGACCAAGGAGACTCCGGTGAATCCCGGGAGTCGGAGGGGCTGAGTATTCGGCCTTTTGAGCCCCTAGCAGCCGAGTGCTAGCAGAGCCCCGGCCCACCCCCTACGTGACAATATATATATATATATATATATATATATATATATATATATATATATATATATATATGTCGTACCTAATAGCCAGAACGCACTTCTCAGCCTACTATTCAAGGCCCGATTTGCCTAATAAGCCAAGTTTTCATGAATTAATGTTTTTTCGTCTACCTAACCTACCTAACCTAACCTAACCTAGCTTTTTTTGGCTACCTAACCTAACCTTACCTATAAATATAGGTTAGGTTAGGTTAGGTAGGGTTGGTTAGGTTCGGTCATATATCTACGTTAATTTTAACTCCAATAAAAAGAAATTGACCTCATACATAGAGAAAAGGGTTGCTTTATCATTTCATAAGAAAAAAATTATAGTAAATATATTAATTCATGAAAACTTGGCTTATTAGGCAAATCGGGCCTTGAATTGTAGGCTGAGAAGTGAGTTCTGGCTACTAGGTACGACATATATATATATATATATATATATATACATATATATGTCGTACCTAGTAGCCAGAACGTACTTCTCGGCCTACTATGAAAGGCCCGATTTGCCTAATAAGCCAAGTTTTCCTGAATTAAAATATTTTCTCTAATTTTTTTCTTATGAAATGATAAAGCTACCCATTTCATTATGTATGAAGTCAATTTTTTTTATTGGAGTTAAAATTAACGTAGATATATGACCGAACCTAACCAACCCTACCTAACCTAACCTATCTTTATAGGTTAGGTTAGGTTAGGTAGCCGAAAAAGTTAGGTTAGGTAGTCAAAAACCAATTAATTCATGAAAACTTGGCTTATTAGGCAAATCGGGCCTTGCATAGTAGGCAGAGAAGTGCGTTCTGGCTACTAGGTACGACAGTAGCCAGAACGCTACTGTTTATATCTATATATATATATATATATATACTGAACATCTTGTATCAGAATCTTTACTTTAAAAAACATAACGTTTCGAATACTTCTCGTATTCATCATCAGATCTAAAAGAAAAACAGAAATCACAATCAAATAGCTGGTAAACAAAGAACTCATACTGAATATAATTGCCTATCAAAGAAAGGAAAATGCTTAAAAAACAAAACACTTAAGCGCACTTAAAGTGATCAATACAATAAAACTTATTAACTGTCACATATGTTAAAAACTAATTTAAAATCCATTAAACTACAAGATGAAATTTATAACTACTAAAACAAACCATTCCATTAAACTTATGTGAAGTGATCAGAAGTGAAACTTGATACCTAACTCTTAGATTCTAAACACTATAACAAATATTTATATAATGACTACAAATCTGCAAAAAATGTATGTAAAATACAAACAGAATAAACGACAATTATAAAGTACTAACCAAAATCTTATTATAAACTCAAATATTAAATAAAATTAAATACCAAAAAATGTATTATATATCCTAAATAAAAGATTATATTAATGTACAATGTTAAGACTTGAAATAAGTAAGAAAGGGCAAAGACATGGTAAACTAAACAAAATTAAACTACCAAAATAAACTAGAAATCAAATTACAGGGCCTATTGTGCACTATACAGTGTACAATTGAACAGCTGAAAGGTAGCTATTTAACAGAGGCCGCAGCTCCTTTATATATAAGGATTCCACTACTCTCAAATCTGACTGGCCATTCATACATGTGTCCAGAATTTTAAAATCAGATTCCAGCAGAGAATGATCAAACTCATAACAATGGTTTCTAATCTCCGAAAATGCTGGTTTAGACAATGGTAATCCAGTCCTAAAAGATAATCCCCGGTGCTCAAGTATCCTAATCTTAAAGTTCCGAATGGAACTCCCGACATATCCAGCATTACAGCTGGAACAATTATACATATATACGACATTTGAGCACAAGGGGGTAGGCACTTTATCTTTAAATTTAAAATAAGAGCCTATGGTATTTGTGTTGACAAAAATAAATCTAAAGTCTACTTGAGGATAACACTGCTGCAACAGTCTCCTCAAACGACTCCTTACAAAAAAGCTAATACTGCCATAAAATGGTAATTTAATATATTTAAGATCCCTTTCCACTGTAGTAATCCTACACGATGGGTGAAACTTCTTATTTAAGAAATTCCTTATAAAAGTATAAACCATATGCAAAGGATAACCATTATTTGAAAAAAAATTCACAAGAAAATTAATTTCCTGATCAAAGTTATTCCAATTAGAACATAAAACAAAGGCCCAATTCAGTAGAGTGTTAATAGCATTTTTCTTAAGAATATCAGGAACAAAGGAATTAACATTTAAACCTAAACCAGTAAAAGTTGGTTTCCTAAAAACATTAGTGTTGAACCCATTGAGGTAATTCACTTTTACATCAAGAAACGACAATGAATTATCAACTTCACACTCTGCAGTAAACCGTATATTACTATGTTGTGCATTAAGATACTCTCTAAATTTCTCAATATGACACTGGTCCCTAAACAACAAAAAAGTGTCATCTACATATCTCCTGTACAAGACTGGTTTAAAGGCCGAAGGACAATTATCAAGCCAATTTATTTCGTGAAAACTCAAAAAAGCATTAGCCAGTGCAGGACCTAAAGGAGACCCCATTGCTACTCCATCAATTTGTTTATAATAAATATTATTAAACATAAAGATGGAGTCTTTAACTGCTATTTCTAACAGCCGTCTGAATATTTTACTACAAAATCCAGACACTAAGTTAGTGTCAGCAAATAATTGACTTACACAGATATCAATGGTTTCCAACAGAGGAATATTAGTAAAAAGTGATTCAACATCGAAACTGGCCATTATAGTTGGGAACTCAAAATTTAAAGAGGAAAGTTCTTTTACAAAATCCTGAGAATTTCTCACAGTAAATTCATTATGCGTTAATGGTTCTAATAATGGAACCAGAAACTTAGCCAGTTTATAATTAAAAGTGCCAATCGCTGATAAAATAGGACGAATCGGTATTCCTGTTTTATGAACTTTAGGTAACCCATATAAGATGCCAGGCTTAGAGCCAGTTGCAAGTAATTTAGTATAATCGAAAAGAGTCTTTCAAACTTCTTAAAACTCTATTCAGTTTATCCTCACATTTCAAAATATACGAGAATGGGTCTATATCAACCAACGTAAATTTAGAGGGGTCTTCTAACAACCTTTCCACATTATTAACATACTCTAACTTGTCCAAAACCACTATACCCCTACCTTTATCTGGCCTGGTAATGCAAATACTCCTATCGTTCTTTAAGCCATTAATACACTCCAATTTCCTTTTGTCAAAAGGAGGGAATGTAGATCTATATTTACCAAAGTCGTTAAAGACTTCATGTGCTAAGGAGGAAACAGTACTGATGATATTGGTCCAACTATAATTTGTACCAGTCCTTAGGGTACAAGTTTTCAATGTGTTGCATAACCGCTCAAAACCTAAAAAATGATTAACAAATTTAGTTTTTTTACACGTCAACCCGAAGTCTAACCCTAGAGAGAGAAGTTCTTTCTCAATGGGAGACAGAACTCTCTTTGAAAAATTGAAAACCACCTTATCAGGGTCCACCGAATTAAATGAAGGTATACCCAAGTTACGCAATTTCTTCTCGTGAATAAGTCTACATTTTTCAACCCTTTTTTCATTATAATTTTCATATTTACATTTTAAAGATGCAAAATCAACCCAGGAAACCAAGATCTTGAATTTCTCCAAGTACACGTGCAATTCACTTTTCAGCTTATTTACCCGCTTCTGCTTTTCAGATATTTCAAAGTCCAACAATCTTAATAACCAAGAATTATATTCACTTGTTAACGCAAATTTGTCGGAATACACTTTAAACCTGAGGAATCTTGGGACCAAACGATGCGCCTTACAGGTTTGTAGAAATTCCAAATCCAAGTGAGCCTTCTTAACTGCGAAATCCACTTTCTCTATTCTTCTGTATCAGAAGAATAGAGAAAGTTACGCAATTTCTTCTGTACGAGAAGAAATTGCGTAACTTGGGTATACCTTCATTTCATTCGGTGGACCCTGATAAGGTGGTTTTCAATTTTTTTCAAAGAGAGCTCTGTCTCCCATTGAGAAAGAACTTCTCTCTCTAGGGTTAGACTTCGGGTTGACGTGTAAAAAACCTAAATTTGTTAATCATTTTTTAGGTTTTGAGCGGTTATGCAACACATTGAAAACTTGTACCCTAAGGACTGGTACAAATTATAGTTGGACCAATATCATCAGTACTGTTTCCTCCTTAGCACATGAAGTCTTTAACGACTTTGGTAAATATAGATCTACATTCCCTCCTTTTGACAAAAGGAAATTGGAGTGTATTAATGGCTTAAAGAACGATAGGAGTATTTGCATTACCAGGCCAGATAAAGGTAGGGGTATAGTGGTTTTGGACAAGTTAGAGTATGTTAATAAGGTGGAAAGGTTGTTAGAAGACCCCTCTAAATTTACGTTGGTTGATATAGACCCATTCTCGTATATTTTGAAATGTGAGGATAAACTGAATAGAGTTTTAAGAAGTTTGAAAGACTCTCTTTTCGATTATACTAAATTACTTGCAACTGGCTCTAAGCCTGGCATCTTATATGGGTTACCTAAAGTTCATAAAACAGGTATACCGATTCGTCCTATTTTATCAGCGATTGGCACTTTTAATTATAAACTGGCTAAGTTTCTGGTTCCATTATTAGAACCATTAACGCATAATGAATTTACTGTGAGAAATTCTCAGGATTTTGTAAAAGAACTTTCCTCTTTAAATTTTGAGTTCCCAACTATAATGGCCAGTTTCGATGTTGAATCACTTTTTACTAATATTCCTCTGTTGGAAACCATTGATATCTGTGTAAGTCAATTATTTGCTGACACTAACTTAGTGTCTGGATTTTGTAGTAAAATATTCAGACGGCTGTTAGAAATAGCAGTTAAAGACTCCATCTTTATGTTTAATAATATTTATTATAAACAAATTGATGGAGTAGCAATGGGGTCTCCTTTAGGTCCTGCACTGGCTAATGCTTTTTTGAGTTTTCACGAAATAAATTGGCTTGATAATTGTCCTTCGGCCTTTAAACCAGTCTTGTACAGAAGATATGTAGATGACACTTTTTTGTTGTTTAGGGACCAGTGTCATATTGAGAAATTTAGAGAGTATCTTAATGCACAACATAGTAATATACGGTTTACTGCAGAGTGTGAAGTTGATAATTCATTGTCGTTTCTTGATGTAAAAGTGAATAACCTCAATGGGTTCAACACTAATGTTTTTAGGAAACCAACCTTTACTGGTTTAGGTTTAAATTTTAATTCCTTTGTTCCTGATATTTTTAAGAAAAATGCTATTAACGCTCTACTGAATAGGGCCTTTGTTTTATGTTCTAATTGTAATAACTTTGATCAGGAAATTAATTTTCTTGTGAATTTTTTTTCAAATAATGGTTATCCTGTGCATATGGTTTATACTTTTATAAGGAATTTCTTAAATAAGAAGTTTCACCCATCGTGTAGGATTACTACAGTGGAAAGGGATCTTAAATATATTAAATTACCATTTTATGGCAGTATTAGCTTTTCTGTAAGGAGTCCTTTGAGGAGACTGTTGCAGCAGTGTTATCCTCAAGTAGACTTTAGATTTATTTTTGTCAACACAAATACCATAGGCTCTTATTTTAAATTTAAAGATAAAGTGCCTACCCCCTTGTGCTCAAATGTCGTATATATGTATAATTGTTCCAGCTGTAATGCTGGATATGTCGGGAGTTCCATTCGAAACTTTAAGATTAGGATACTTGAACACCGGGGATTATCTTTTAGGACTGGATTACCATTGTCTAAACCAGCATTTTCGGAGATTAGAAACCATTGTTATGAGTTTGATCATTCTCTGCTGGAATCTGATTTTAAAATTCTGGACACTTGTATGAATGGCCAGTCAGGTTTGAGAGTAATGGAATCCTTATATATAAAGGAGCTGCGGCCTCTGTTAAATAGCAACCTTTCAGCTGTTCAATTGTACACTGTATAGTGCACAGTAGGCCCTGTAATTTGATTTTTAGTTTATTTTGGTAGTTTAATTTTGTTTAGTTTACCATGTCTTTGCCCTTTCTTACTTATTTCAAGTCTTAACATTGTACATTAATATAATCTTTTATTTAGGATATATAATACATTTTTTGGTATTTAATTTTATTTAATATTTGAGTTTTTTATAAGATTTTGGTTAGTACTTTATAATTGTCGTTTTACTCTGTTTGTATTTTACATACATTTTTTGCAGATTTGTAGTCATTATATAAATATTTGTTATAGTGTTTAGTATCTATGTGTTAGGTATCAAGTTTCACTTCTGATCACTTCACGTAAGTTTAATGGAATGGTTTGTTTTAGTAGTTATAAATTTCATCTTGTAGTTTAATGGATTTTAAATTAGTTTTTAATATATGTGACAGTTAATAAGTTTTATTGTATTGATCACTTTAAGTGCGCTTAAGTGTTTGTTTTTTAAGCATTTTCCTTTCTTTGCTAGGCAATTATATTCAGTATGAGTTCTTTGTTTACCAGCTATTTGATTGTGATTTCTGTTTTTTCTTTTAGATCTGATGATGAATACGAGAAGTATTCGAAACGTTATGTTTTTTAAAGTAAAGATTCTGATACAAGATGTTCAGTATATCCTTGGTTTTCCTATTCATCTTAAAATTAAGATTCCCGAAGGGAACATCGATCATATATATATATATATATATATATATATATATATATATATATATATATATATATATATAAATATATATATATATATATATATATATATATATATATATATATATATATATATATATATATATATATATATATATTGGTAGCAGTCTTTCTTGTAAACATATATTATTAAATAAGACCGAAAAAGTAAGATTAATAATTCTAACACGAATTTTCTCAATATTTCTTATGTTTCTTTTTACTGTCGATGGTAATTGAAAAATCAATTCTCCAAAATTCATTTTTATTTATAGTCTGACGCAACACTTCAATGCGTTTTGTAATAACTTATTACATTTTCAAAGACTTTAGTTTACACACACATAACTATAACCTGCAAACACTAAACAGAGTTTTACTATGCTATCATTTAAACAGCATTTGTCTTATATACTAGCATTTGGGTGAGGTGATATGTTACAACAGTTTTGGATGAGGTGAACCCAACTTTCAACAAAAGACAGAACACGGTGCAATTGGTATAATTTGGATAAATTAAAGGGAAGAAAGGAAATAACTGCAAAGGGCCAATTGGCCCATATTTCTTGATGCTTCTATATTGGTGCGGAGTCTTGAAGTGGGTAGAATATAGTTGTGCATTAATTGGCTGTTGATTGCTGGTGTTGACTTCTTGATGTGTAGTGCCTCGCAGATGTCAAGCCCCCTACTATCACTGTATCTATCGATGATTTCTGTGTTGTTTGTTAAGACTTCTCTGGTGATGGTCTGGTTGTGGGAAGAGATTATATGTTCCTTAATGGAGCCCTGTTGCTTATGCATCGTTAATCGCCTGGAAAGAGATGTTGTTGTCTTGCCTATATACTAAATTCTTTGAGGCTTACAGTCCCCAAGTGGGCATTTGAAGGCATAGACGACGTTGGTCTCTTTTAAAGCGTTCTGCTTTGTGTCTGGAGAGTTTCTTATGAGTAGGTTGGCCGTTTTTTTGTTTTGTTTTATAGTAAATCGTCAATTGTATCTTTTGATCTTTGTCTGTAGGGATAACGTTCCTATTAACATTATCTTTCAAGACCCTTTCCTCCATTTAATGAGCTGTGGAAAAGAAGTTCCTGTAAAATAGTCTAATAGGGGGTATAGGTGTTGTGTTAGTTATCTCTTCAGAGGTTGCATGGCGTTTCACCTTCCTTTTATGATGTCTTCAACGCAACCATTGGAGAAGCCGTTGTTGACTAGGACCTACCTTACCCTACAGAGTTCTTCATCGACTTGCTTCCATCCTGAGCTGTGGCTGAGAGCACGGTCGACATAAGCATTAACAACACTCCTCTTGTACTTGTCTGGGCAGTCACTGTTGGCATTGAGGCACATTCCAATGTTTGTTTCCTTAGTGTAGACTGCAGTGTGGAAACCTCCGCTCCTTTCCATGACCGTTACATCAAGAAAGGGCAGCTTCGCATCCTTCTCCATATTGTAAGTGAAACGCAACACAGAATTCCCCTGGAATGCCTCCTTCAGCTCCTGCAGATGTCTGACATCAGGTACCTGTGTAAAAATGTCGTCAACATACCTGCAGTATATGGCCGGTTTCAAGTTCATGTCGACTAAGACCTTCTGTTCGATGGTACCCATGTAGAAGTTCGCAAACAGGACACCTAGGGAAGAACCCATGGCAACCCCATCTACTTGCTTATACATGTGCCCATCAGGGCTCAAGAAGGGTGCCTCTTTAGTACAAGCTTGGAGTAGTTTCCTTAGAATGTTTTCTGGTATGTCAAGAGGATGTGGTTTCATCCACATACGTGTGGATGAAACAATCGGGATCACAGCGGACAGAGTGTATCGTGATCCAGACTGTACTCCTCTTGACATACCAGAAAACATCTTGTGTTGAAAGTTTCTTGTGCTTGTCTTGTGTTGAAATGTTGAAAGAAAGTGCCGGCGGGGAAGTGGTTCAAATAGCTTCGGCTATCACTTTCTTATGTCCGGTCGTGATGGTCAAGCGGATTAAGGCGTCCTGTACATACCAGTTGCATTGCTCCTGTCAGTATGGGTTCGAGTCACTTCTGGGGTGTGAGTTTTCAATATATACATAGATATTTATATATTGTGATGGTAATCTCTATCAAGAGAGATTTGGCCTGCTCTTTCCTACATCATATTACTTCAGTACGTCTATAACATCAAAATACTACATTCAAGAGTAGTATATACATAGTAGAATACGTTTTTACAGGGGGTATATGTACCCTACACTCGCTCTCCAAACCCCCTCGCTGTCAGCGCACCACCCTTGTCGATCACCAAACTAGCACTTCCAGCCAACACACTTCCTATTGGTGAATCAGCGACTCTACTCGACTTCAGCGCCATCTGCATAGCCTATGACTAAGTGTGCACGAGCAGTTGGCTTTAGAATATTCTGTGCTCTCAAGGCTGATACTTCTGTCTAGCATACGCTCTGTGTATTTGTGGAGGTTTTCAGCCAGCCAATATTCTCAGCACCTTTAACTCATTTTTTTGTCTTGATTCATTGTAGAGTAATGTAACCATTATTTTATTTTATATTGTTTTTTGTCTTTGTATTTATGTTTAATTCGTACTGTACATAGCCAAGGGATTATCTTTGTGTATATTTGTTTAAATTCAATTAAAGTTTCATTGTTCATACTATTTGTTTTGCGAGTTTTTCCCTTTTTACTTGACCACAGGATGCAACAGCTAAGCAGTCAACTTTAGTAAAAAAAAGGAGAAAATAATGTGATTGGCATTGACACCAACCATTGGGAGGACTGCCTTACACCTACATTTCCCATCACAATATATATGTATATATATATATATATATAATGTATATATATATATATTCCTGAAACTGCCATAGGAAGACTCTCAGTGGCAGCAAGCAACCTATAATTGACATAGCAAATGCACCAACTTGGCCTTATGGATCAACTTCGTAACATAAACACACACACAAAAAAAAATATTTAATTTTAAATTTTCAAATTTGCTTTAATACCACCTTGCAGCGAGGCCTTAAAATGTCATTCCTGCTGTGCGCCGAAAATAAATTCTTTTCAAGAAATTATTTTCTCTTTTTATATTGGTAAAATGTACTATCTGATCAGGGGAAACTAAAAAAAAAAAAATTGTATTTGACATACCTTAGCCGCGATGGAGCTGAGACGTTGAGCAAACAATGGGCGCTGTGCGATGGAGCGTGCGGGGTCACTCGACCCTGCCACCCATTGGCGCGGCTGTGGCCGCGAATATAATTATTTTACATTTATTGTGATGTTTCTTATTTGTTTTTACTCTGATTTTTTGCTGTAATATTATTGAAAATTGTGTAATTTATGGAATTTATATAGTTCAATGTCTGTGGAGCATCGCTATGATCACAATTTTTGGGCTGATACATATGACTTGTATATTATATTAATCAACCAATCAACCAGTGAGTTTTTCTGTTATACACGATATACGCACGATGTATATACCTATATACATATGTGTTCACCATAACGAAACAGTAAGTAGGTATGGTGAGTCCAAACGTCACGAGTGGGCCGCCACACCCAGCCAGCCCTCCCTCCTTCAACTCCTTACTCGCCAACATTCCTCCTCCCACAATACTATTTGTTGTTTTATTACACTATTTACACACGTTATATATAAGTATCTACATGTTTTATTCACCATAACTGTTCAACTAAGCTAGTATAGTGCCTAAACAGCATAGTGGCCACCATACACTGCATGGCAAGTCCTACACCAGCCAGCAAACAACAGCCTTACTCCCTCCCTCACCAATACATCCCTCTCCAAAATGGCTCCTCCCAACATACTCCTTTCAATGTTATTACACTATAAACACACATTATATATACGTATCTGCATGTTTTGTTCGCCATAGCAAACCACTAAGCCGGTATGGCGAGTTCAGGTCTCCAAACAATAACAGAGGTCGCCACACAGAGTCAGCAGACGACACCACCTCTCCTTCACTCCTCACAAAGATTCAACCTCCCACCACACTACGCATTCCGCTAATTCTCACATCAATGCTGCTATTATCAGAATCCTGGTCACTAAATGATGTAAATGAATATATTTCCACAAGTTTATTTTGTAAAAGAACATGAAAGGTAGTTTGAAGATTCTTAGATGGACAAAACAATGGCAGTGTCCTGTGGCTGGCGCTGTGAACATCCTGAACAGCATTGTTGACTGATATCTGAACATTGTACAGTCTTTATCACAGTCAGGTGTAAAAAAGGGTGCATGGACAGATGAGTGTATGGACAGAGGTGTGTATGGCTGGAGAGATGTATAGACAAAGGGGTGTATGGTAGATGATTTTGTATGTATGTAGGTGATTTTGTCATTCAGGTAGGCTATTATTGTGAAGATTGGTTTAAAAAGGAAGACCAGGTCTATTTCTTCTGGGGTGAAGTAACGTTCTACTGGGTATATTTTTTCCCTTTTCATGATTTCGTATACCATCGATGTGAGGTCTGTTACCTGAAAAAAATTCGTCTTGGTTTGGGAAGAAAGAAAAATATTAAAATTTTAGCACCTGGGCCTCACCAGACTCGTCTGTTTCTCCATACCCCCTTGTAAGGAGTGTTCAGGGAGTTCTTGTCGCTGCTCGTAGGTGCTCAGCGCTTCTGTTGTGGCCGTGAGCTAAATATCTTCTTTTGTAGCTGGGAACGAGTCTGGTAGTGACTCAGTCAAAGATTCCTTGAGGCGTTCTAAGGTTGTTGGAGTGAGAAAAGTTGTCTTCATAACTTTTGACGGTTGAGTTTGATGGTTGGTTTGGCGAGAGTTCGCGAGTTCGTTTGGTCCTACTTGCGTCTGTTTCCATGTTACCTTGTTGTGAGGCTTCTACACTCATAGCTCACCACCAGTACATCGAAAACAAAAGAAACACACATGAAAAAAGTAATATGAAAATGTTTTTCGGTCAAGAAAAAACAGGTGTAATTTTAGTTTTCTATCCTCTTTTGACTTATTTTTCATGTAGAAGTGGAGGAAGTCGAAACAGTGTTTCCCCCAAGAGAGGAACCTAGATCAGGCTTTCAATCCAAAAGGACCCCAGTCCAATCTATTATCACTTTCTAAGCCAAAATACTGCATCGAGCCCGGATTCAACTCTACAAGCTTTCACCTTTGTTGGAGGTGATGTCGGGAAATGCTTATTGGGGACAATCGACTGTTTCGTCGGACCTTAGTCCAGAGCTCTTCAGCCCTAAGCAATGGTGTATTTTGTTTTCTCAATGGTAAATGGAAGATCGTTCACATATATGAGAAACAGGTTAGGAACAAGAACTAAAACTTTTGGAACTCCATAAGTAACATATCAACAATCTGAGACCTAAAGTTCAAGTACTCCTATGCTAATGGAGTACCTACCCTGTTATTTCTGTCTTCATCTCCATCTTATGCACTAGTCTCCTACGGGGTATTGTGTCAAAGGCTTTCTAGCAATACAAAAACATGCCGTCTGCTCACCATTCTCTTCAATTGAATTGGCGATGCCCATAGAGCTGGAGAGCAGGGGACTGAAAAATGGGGCATAGATGCAAAAAACTTCAGCAAGAAATGGAAGACGAGACTGAGGAGGGAAGGATAGATTGGTGGCCCATCCACCGTGGTTTAAAACTTGTATAGACTGAGTGGTGAGTGTTCGGCTGGGCATGGGCAGTATCAGTACAGGGGCTGGGCTCTCGAGCAGCTGGCTAGATGTGAGAGTTGAGAAGTGTGTCACCAATCCGGTTCTTTATTCTTCTGACTTCTGTCGTCTGGTTTGGTTGTTCTTGGCTAGGACATCGGTCTTGTTCTTGTTGCTGGTGGTGTACTTGCTTTTTATCGACACAGCAGCGTTGTCTTTCAGTATGGAAGGAGAGCTGTCGAGATGGAAGTCCTTAGTACTGGATTTCAGCTTCGATACAGGAGACGTTGTTCCCACAGAAACATCCTCGTCAGACAATGAGTCTGAAGGGTCGAGAGCTGGTACAGTAGTCCGTGGATGCTTGGTAGATCAGATCGGTCTGGCTTTGGTGGGTCGATGACTCCGTTTTCCTGAGTGTTTAAATTTTCTCCTGCATCTTGGCGGCGTATTTCGGATACTTAACATAGTAGTCAGGGTCAATAAGTTCAGGGTGGAGTTAGGTTACATCAGCACAGTAACGAACTGTGGAGACGTGGGGAAGACTTCCTCAGGTACGGTAAAGGTCGGGAGGCCATTCGCAGCATAGGGTACAAAAATAATCCTCACAAATTCCTGGTTGTTGGAGCCAGCAATATTGTCAGCAAGAAATGTTAAAGCATATATATTGCTATGGTCAGTAGTAGTACCCGGCAACTGCTGTGGTGAAGGCTGGGTTAGTCATTGGCCGGAGTAAGGTTGTGGCGATGGCTGGGTCGGTGAGTGGCTGGGTCCCCATTGGCTGGGAGTTGGGTCCCCATTGGCTGGGCTGCTGCACGGTAGCTCCTCTCCCGTAAACACCGGAAAATTGGCGGTTTGAACGTCGAAGGTTGATGGTGCATGGCGAGTTGTGAAGGCTTGTCTGGCGTCGATTATCGTCAGAATTTCATCCTGACGTTTGGGACATAGATGTGACATAGCCATATGGTCACCGCCGCACACAACACATCATTGAAATCAGGCGGTACACTGGTAATAATTGTGCACAGACACTGCACTTATAATCAATTACTCTGCAGGCACTTTCTGGTCTAATGAGAGTACTCGTAGCACTTGAAACGCTGACTTTCCTCGTAACAGCGTTCCTTATGCACACAAGCAGGTGGTATGGTGAGGCCAAAACACTGAAATCCATTGGTGGGGGCAAGGTCCACTTCAGCAGCTGTGGTGAGTCACTTTTAAGGTGGAGTGCAGGTCGTTGTCGCTAGATGGCTGAACCAGCCATCATTGTAGAGTTTTCAGAGGTGATGCTGGCCAGAATTTTTTCCACCTCGTGATCGGTGATCCACAAGCTGACTCTCCTGGCGAAGCTGGTCTTTGCAGCCTGATAGCGACGTGGCTGGGTGAGGAGTATGTCCGCGTCGTAAAGTGCGGACATGTTGATAGGTAAGACCAGTCGTTCCAGGTCGTCGTCAGGTAGAATAGTAGAGGACAACACCTTCAGCGTCCTTTTGGATGTCGTTATGTGTGGTGTTGGTTGTGATGTTAAATACCTGGAACAGTTTGCTCCAAGTGAACGAGTGGTTCCTCTGGAACCGAGCCTTCACCCTGTATACCATAGTACCGAGTGGCTAGTACCAATGAGAAGGGCTAAGCCGAGGCGATACAGCTGACCCTCCCTCAACAGGGTGTGGCCGACGAAAGTACGTTCCCTCACTATCTGGTTGGCTTAGGAGCTCTCTGAGGTGAGGAGCAACCAGAGACGTGTTTGGCTGTAACGGCTCCTGGCTGCAAACCCGTGACCGTTATGATCGTTTTTCCACCCTTTTCTTTCTTGTCTAATTTCTCTCACCTAATCATGGAATTCTATTAAATCTGTTAGGCACATTTTGCCAACCCTGAAACCATGCTGGTGATATGTTATAAAGTTCCTTCTTTCAAGATGTCCTACTATGGTTTTCTTCCAATCTTCTCGAAAACCTTTCATGGTATGCAAGTTAAAGGTTGGCCTGTAGTTTAGTACATTCCGTATGTCTCCCTTCTTGCATATCAAGACTACAATAATTGTCTTCCAACTTTTCGGTATGTTCTGTTCTCAATGACCTGTTAAACACCATTTAAAGTGAAAAGCACTTTCTTCAGCTCCCTCTTTCAGAATTCACGGTGAACCTCGGGGTCTACAGCTTTTGTCACATACTGTTCAATCAAATGCTTCCTTATATCACCACTGCTATTCTCAATTTTCCTCAGTGGTGGCTGGTTTGATGCCCCCTTTCTAAGTTTAGAAACTTCTTCTTTCTTTATTGTGTTGACCTTCTGGAATCATTTGCAGCGGTCCTTGCAAATCTCCTTGCAATTCCTAGTGAACCTGTTCATCCCTAATCTCAGTTGTTATTGTCTGTTACTTCACTGATGTTTTCCTCCTGATGTATCTGTAAAACTGTTTGGATTAGCTTTGCTTTATTAGCTATGTATATATGTATATAGGGATGTATGGGTGTATGGAGAGAGGGGCGCAAATAGGGTGGGGGTATATGTAGGGAATATTGAATGCAGGGAGGTGTGTATAGAGGGAGAGGTGGGTGGTGTATTGGTGGGTGTATTGGCAAGAGTATATGGAGGGAGGGATGTATAGATAGAAGGGTGTGTGTTAGGAGAGGTGGGCGTAATGAGGAGGGGGTGGCCGCGGTACCTTGCCAGCAAAGTAGTACCATCTGAGCTGGAGATTGTTTAGAAATAACGTATATTGGAATAACAAATCTATGTGAAGGAAAAATGGACCCAATCAAAAAAGCCTGCATGAGGAATATGGTAAATGAGGTCAATAAAGGGTTTGATTAGAAATGTTAAAGAATTGAGTAATGATGAGATGACGCACACCATGTTGATCTGATGCGAGGAGGAACGGTGACGTTCCTCCTCGCATCAGATCGCATTAAATAATTCTAAAAGTTTAACAGTTTTTAATAGATGATTTAAACTCACAAAGACTGATTTGCTTTCTGTCATTTCATTTAATTATCATACATTTTCTTACATTTTATTTCCTATTATTCCAATGTCTTCTTATATTGCTTCGATTATTGATTAAGGTATAAATACATTTCGTTATTTATTCAATTTTAATTGCTTAACAATTTATGAGTATATCTGACAACATAACCTACATAACTAACCTACATACTGAAAAGTTTGGCTAATATTTGCCAAATTTTTATTCAATGAAGACATTCCCCAAAAATAATTTATCCCAGAAAATAAAACTGAAAACTAATGAACTGATTTAAATCTCTGACTTATTCTCTGACTTATAAATTTCAGGTTGCAAATGATTGTTCTTTTATGATCAAATTTCCAGGCAAAAGGTCTTGCCCGGATGGTGTTGAAGCGCATTACGCCCCGCCCACCGTTTGTGGGCATCGTACGCATTTTCCCCGTCACCAGCCCTGAAGTGGACTTGACGTTCACCGGGATAGCAGCATATATATCGATGTTCGAATCTTACTAGTAAGGTGTAATAGTTTTCCTCTTAATAAAATTGTATTATTTTGTTCCAAAAAAAATCATATCAGATATTTTGTTATTGCTTGTAAATTTACATTTGTTGTTAACTAGTATTTGTGTACAGAAGTATCTATGTTGATTTATTACTTGGTTTAATTAAATATATATATATATATATATATATATATATATATATATATATATATATATATATATATATATATATATATATATATATATATAATATATGTCGTACCTAGTAGCCAGAATGCACTTCTCAGCCTACTATGCAAGGCCCGATTTGCCTAATAAGCCAAATTTTCCTGAATTAATATATTTTCTCTAATTTTTTTCTTATGAAATGATAAAGCTACCCATTTCATTATGTATGAGGTAATTTTTTTTTATTGGAGTTAAAATTAACGTAGATATATGACCGAACCTAACCAACCCTACCTAACCTAACCTAACCTATCTTTATAGGTTAGGTTAGGTAAGGTAGCCGAAAAAGTTAGGTTAGGTTAGGTTAGGTAGGTTAGGTAGTCGAAAAAACATTAATTCATAAAAACTTGGCTTATTAGGCAAATTGGGCCTTGCATAGTAGGCAAAGAAGTGCATTCTGGCTACTAGGTACGACATATATATATATATATATATATATATATATATATATATATATATATATATATATATATATATATATATATATATATATATATTATATGTTTTATAACTATATATATATATATGTCGTACCTAGTAGCCAGAACGCACTTCTCAGCCTACTATGCAAGGCCCCATTTGCCTAATAAGCCAAGTTTTCATGAATTAATTGTTTTTCGAATACCTAAGATACCTAACCTAACCTAACCTAACTTTTTCGGCTACCTAACCTAACCTATAAAGATAGTTTAGGTTAGGTTAGGTAGGGTTGGTTAGGTTCGGTCATATTTCTACGTTAATTTTAACTCCAATAAAAAAAAATTGACCTCACACATAATGAAATGGGTAGCTTTATCTTTTCATAAGAAAAAATTTGAGAAAATATATTAATTCAGGAAAACTTGGCTTGGCTTATTAGGCAAATCGGGCCTTGCATATTAGGCTGAGAAGTGCGTTCTGGCGACTAGGTACGACATATATATATAGTTATAAAACATATATATATATATATATATATATATATATATATATATATATATATATATATATATATATATATATATATATATATAACTGAAAACTCACACCCCAGAAGTGACTCGAACCCATACTCCCACAACTGGTATGTACAGGGACGCCTTAATCATTAAGATTATGATTAAGGCGTCCCTGTACATACCAGTTGTGGGAGTATGGGTTCGAGTCACTTCTGGGGTGTGAGTTTTCAGTTGTATATAGTCCTGGGGACCATTCAGGCTTGTTTGCATATATATATATATATATATATATGCCTATACTTGCATAAACCACAAGTGAAGATTAACAATCTTTGGACAACACCCACCAGTGGGCCTCGAACCCAGAAAGCACAACTACCATCCAGTAGCTGCCATAACTAGTACGCTTTAACCCACTACTCCATCACTACACTTCTTTTGTAGGGTCTGATGGTGTAGTGGGTTAAAGCGTACTAGTTATGGCAGCTACTGGATGGTAGTTGTGCTTTCTGGGTTCGAGGACCACTAGTGGGTGTTGTCCAAAGATTGTATATATATATATATATATATATATATATATATATATATATATATATATATATATATATATATATATATATATATATATATATATATTATTGCCTGAACCCTGGCCAACAAAGTGGCAGGAACACACTGCATCCACTACACCATGCTTCAAAGCCATACAAGAAATAGGAATTCTGGGGTATTTAACCAACAGAACTCCATTCCTCTCCCAGGAAATGAGATAGTGAGGAATCTCTGGTGCTCCTTTAATCGAGCCCTATTATGTGGGAGAACGCAGTGTCATATGCTTAACGCACAGACTAGCCTAATAAGGCTCCAGGCAACTCCTCATTGCCTGGGAGAGGAATGGAGTTCTGTTGGTTAAATACCCCAGAATTCCTATTTCTTGTATGGCTTTGAAGCATGGTGTAGTGGATGCAGTGTGTTCCTGCCACTTTGTTGGCCAGGGTTCAAGTCCCCTGGTGGGTTGAGTGTCTATAAAGATATAAACTTTATAAGCTTGTGGTTATTAGGCAAGTCTGTGTATATATATATATGTATATATATATATATATATATATATATATATATATATATATATATATATATATATATATATATATATATATCAATTTTAATATGAATAGGTAAACCATAGATAAACTGAACATCTTTTTTCAGATTCTTTACTTAAAAATGCATAACGTTTCGAATACTTCTTTCTCGTATTCATCATCAGATCTAAAAGAAAAAACAGAAATCACAATCAAATAACTAGTAAGCAAAGAACTCATACTGAATATAATTCCCTATCAAAAAAAGAAGAAAGGAAAAGATTAAAAAACAAAGCACTTAAACTTACTTAAAGTGATCAATACAAGTAAATCTTATTAACTATCACATAGATAAAAGCTAAATAAAAAATTACAAGAGGAATTTTATAACTACTAAGACGAACTGTACTATTAAACTTACACAAAGTGCAGGCGATGAGTCACAATAACGTGGCTGAAGTAAGTTGACCAGACCACACACTAGAAGTGTGGGGCCATTCTCAAGTCGATATATATATCAATTTGAGAATGGTCCAGGACGGAGCGAAGCATCGTCGACCCTTCATCTTCTAGTGTGTGGTCTGGTCAACTTACACAAAATGATGAACTGGAGAGAAACTTGAAAGTTAACACATGGATGCTAAACGCTATTACAAATATTAATATAATGACTTTACATCTACAAAAAAAATTGTGTAAAATGCAAGCTAAATAGGCGACAATTATAAAATTCTAACCAAATCTTATAAAAACTCAAATATCAAACAAAACTAGATACTAAAAAATATATTATATATCCTAAATAAAAAGATTATAATAATGTACAATGTCAAAACTTGAAATAAGTAAGAAAGCGCAAAGACATGGTAAACTAAATTATAATAAAATTAAAATGCCAGTATAAACTATAAATGAAATTACAGGGCCTACTGTGTACTATACAGTGTACAATTTGACAGCCGAAAGGTTGCTATTTAACAGAGATCGCAGCTCCCTCATATATAAGGATTCCATTACTCTTAAATCTGACTGGCCATTCATACAAGTGTCCAGAATTTTAAAATCATATTCTAGCAGATAATGATTAAACTCATATCAATGGTTTCTAATCTCCGAAAATGCTGGTTTAGATAATGGTAATCCAGTCCTAATAGATACTCCCCGGTGCTCAATTATCCTAATCTTAAAGTTCCGAATGGAACTTCCGATGTATCGAGCATTACAGCTGGAACAATTATACATATATACGACACTGGAGTACAGGGTGGTAGGCACTTTATCTTTAAATTTAAAATAAGTGTCTATGGTATTTGTGTTGACAAAAATAAATCTAAAGTCTACTTGAGGATAACAGTGCTGTAAAAGTTTCCTCAATCGACTCCTTACAGAAAAACTAATAGTGCCATAAAATGGTAATTTAATATATTTAATATCCCTTTCTACTGTAGTAATCCTACAGGAAGGGTGAAACTTCTTATTTAAAAAATTTCTTATAAAGGGATAAACCATATGCAAAGGATAACCATTATTTGAAAAAAAAAATCAAAAGAAAATTAATTTCTTGATCAAAGTTATTCCAATTTGAACATAAAACGAAGTCCCTATTCAGTAGAGTATTAATTGCATTTTTCTTAAAAATATCAGGAACAAAAGAATTAAAATTTAAACCTAAACCAGTAAAAGTTGGTTTTCTAAAAACATTAGTGTTGAACCCATTAAGGTTATTCACTTTGACATCAAGAAAAGACAATGAATTATTCTCTTCACACTTTGCAGTGAAACGTGTATGTTGTGCATTATGATACTCTCTAAATTTCTCAATGTGACATTGGTCCTTAAATAACAAAAATGTGTCATCTATATATATCTTGTACAAGACTGGTTTAAAGTCCATAGGACATTTATCAAGTAAATTGTTCTCATGAAAACTCAAAAAAGCATTAGCAAGTGCAGGACCTGAGGGAGAACCAATTGCTACTCCATCAATTTGTTTATAATATCTATTATTAAACATAAAGACAGGGTCTTTAACCGCTAATTCTAACAACCGTCTGAATATTTTACTACAAAATCCAGACACTAAATTAGTGTCAGCAAATAACTGATTTATACAAATATCAATGGTTTCCAAGAAAGGAATATTAGTAAAGCACAGTAAAGAGTGATTCAACATCAAAACTGGCCATTATAGTTGGGAACTCAAAATTTAAAGAGGAAAGTTCCTTTACAAAATCCTGAGAATTTCTCACAGTAAATTCATTATGCGTTAATGGTTCTAATAGTGGAACCAGAAATTTTGCCAGTTTTTAATTAAAAGTACCAATCGCAATCCTTATATATAGGGGAGCTGCGGCCTCTGTTAAATAGCAACCTTTCAGCTGTTCAGTTGTACACAGTAGGCCCTGTAATTTCATTTATAGTTTATACTGGCATTTTAATTTTATTATAATTTAGTTTAGTTTACCATGTCTTTGCCCTTTCTTACTTATTTCAAGTTTTGACATTGTACATTATATTAATCTTTTTATTTAGGATATATAATACATTTTTTAATATTTAGTTTGTTTGATATTTGAGTTCTATAAGATTTTTGTTAATATTTTATTATTAATGTCGCCTATTTTGCTTGCATTTTATATACATTTTTGGTAGATGTGAAGTCGTTATATAATAATATTTCTAATAGCGTTTAGTATCCACGTGTTTACTATCAAGTTTCACTCCAGTTGATCAGTTCGCGTAAGTTTAGTAGTATGGTTTGTTTTAGTAGTTATAAAATTGCTCTTGTAATTTTATTAATTTTTGATTTAGCTTTTATCTATGTGATAGTTAATAAGTTTTACTTGTATTGATCACTTTAAGTAAGCTTAAGTGCTTTGTTTTTTAATCTTTAACTTTCTTCTTTTTTGATAGGCAATTATATTCAGTATGAGTTCTTTGTTTACTAGTTATTTGATTGTGATTTCTTTTTTTTCTTTTAGATCTGATGATGAATACGAGAAGTATTCGAAACGTTATGCATTTTAAAGTAAAGAATCTGAAACAAGATGTTCAGTGTATCTATGGTTTTCCTATTCATCTCTCTCTCTCTGCAGTTTATATATATATATATATATATATATATATATATATATATATATATATATATATATATAATTGTGTGTGTGTAAATCACAAAAAATATAAACACGTGATTAAAAATGTGACAGTGTCAGACCACGGAGGAAAAATTTAATGAGGAATTTCCTTAAGTACTTATGTATATTAATACATCTTCAGAAGGAGTGGTTTTACAGGTTGAGTACTGGACATAAATAGGCAGGAGAGAATGGTGGAGTGAGGTGAGGTACAATAAGTGGACTCAAATATGAGCCGCACAAAAACTGCAGAGGGCCTATTGGCCCATCCGATGCAACTCCCATACATAACCACACACAGGCCCACACAAAGATAATCATAGCATAAGATAGCAAATATTTACAATGAATTAGTGAGACAAATGTGTTCCAATGATCCTACTCAAATCGCCCTTTAATCGATCTATTAAAAATGGATCTAAGTTATATAAACCACTGTTAATGTTCAAATTACTTTCTTGTATGATCTGTATCAAAGCAGATTCAATTATGTTTCTGTTATAGGTGCTTGTGCAATTCGTTATGGAAGAAGCCATCTTCCAATCAATTTGGTGAGCATCTTCTGAGAAATGAACAAACAAAGCAATTTGTAAGACATGGCCAATTAGACAATTGGCCATGTCTTACAGAGTATTTATGTTGCGAAATTCTACATTTCAAATCTTTAGATGTTTGTCCAACATAGAACTTATTACAGTCTTTACAAGGTATTTTATAAATGACACAATTATCACTACGACGGCTGTTCCTAACTAATAGCTTACCAACAGTATTTTCGTATCTAAACAATACATGTATATCAAAAAGTTTTAAGGCCTTGACAATATTCTCAAACCCAGAGAAATATGGTAAACATAACACATTCTTTGGGCGAATTTTTTCTCTGCATATATTATTATAATATGTACGACGTGCTTTGCTACGGCAAACTTCCAAAAAATTCAGTGGGTAACAAAGCTTGAGACCAATCGAATCAATATTCTTAAACTCTTCATCTAAGAATTCTGGACTCACAACTCGAAGAGCTCATAGATACATTGAAGAAAAAAAAAAAATCACATTGTATCTATGCCCTGAAAAATAATGAACATAAGATAAATTATTCGTTGGTTTTCTGTTGACACTAAACTTTAGTGAAAAGTCTTGCCTATGAATAAGTATATCTAGGAATGGCAAACATTTATAAATTTCAGTCTCCATAGTAAATTTTATAGAGGTGACTTGATCAAGTCAAGTGCTTAGATGCTTATAAAAATAAGTTATATAACAAATAATTTAAAGTTATAGTGCTATATATTTTTACTGTGTGGTTTACCATTCTAGCAACTAACTAAAATGGTAGTTACTGTGTGGGAATGTTTGTTACAGTGTTCAAATGTAATTATAGTTTGGGAATACGTGTCAGAGTGTAGGAATGTTTGCTATAGTATGGGAATGTTATTTAAAATGTGGCTATGCCTGTTATATTGGGGAAATTCTTGTTAGTGTGGCAGTGGTAGTTACAGTGTGGGAATGTTTTTTTTTATAGTGCAGGAAGGGTATGTACAGTGGGGGGGAAAGCTTATTATATTGTGGGAATGTTTGTTATTGTGTGGAAATGCTTTTTTATAGTGTGGTAATGCTTGTTATAGTGCGCGAATGTTTGTTATGGTATTTGGAATGTGTTTTATAGTGAGCGATTATTGGGTAAAGTTTGCAAAGGCTTCTTGAAGTGTGGGAATACTTGTTATAGTGTAGGAATATTTGTTAGTGTAGGAATGGTAGTTACAGTGTGAGAATGTTTGTTAAATTGTGGGATGGATACTTCCAGTTTGGGAAAGCTTATTATAGTGTGCAAATGTTTGTTATCGTGTGGAAATTTTTGTTACAGTGTGGGAATTGTTGTTAGCGTGGGAATGCTTGCTATTGTGTGGGAATTGAAGTCATAGTGTGAGAATGTTTGTTATATAGTTGGAACGGTAGTTACAGTGTTGGATTGCTTGATATTGTGTCGGAATACTTGTTATAATATGGGAATGTATGTTATAGTGTTGGAATGCTTGTTATAGTGCAGCAGTGTTATTATAATGAGAAAATATTTATTATAAAGTGGGAATGCTTGTTATAGTGTAGGATTGCTCGATATAGAGGGAATGTTTGTTATAGAGTTGGTATGTTTGTTATATTGCTGGAAAGTTTGTAATATTGTGGGAATGCTTGTTGTAGTGAGGGAAAATTTGTTAAAGTGTCGGAATGTTTGTTACTGTGTGGAAATGCTTGTTACACTGTGAAGGGTGTTTGTTATAGTGGGAATAATTGTTATAGTTGGGGAATGCTTGTTTTTGTGTGGGAATTTTTGTTATAGTTTGGAAATGCTTGTAATAGGATGGGAATGTATGTTATTGATTGGGAATGATGGTTACAGTGTGGGAATGCTTGTTATACTGTGGAAATGTTTGTTATTGTGTGGGAATGGTAACTATAGTGTAATAATGTCTGTTGTAGTGTGTTAATGTTTGTTATAGAGATGAATGTTTGTTATCATGTGATAAATGTTTGTTATAGTGTGATGAATGTTTGTTATAGTGTGGGAATTGTGGGGAAATCTACTAGGGATTGATTTGATTTTTATTTCAAGAGTATTGTATAATTTATTGTCACCTGTAAACTTCCCTTCACACATTTAAGAGGGGGGGTTTCATATTTTAATCTTACTGTAATTAAACGGTAGATATTATTGCTAAGGTGTTACAGATCACACAACTATATAAAGAACACTTAAAATGGCCTCAGCTGGTTTGTAGTGTTGACTGGTCATCTAACACCAGATACGGTCCATCACATGTAGTCTGTCCTGGACCTGTATTAATGGCGGCTGTTGGTCCTTGCTATGTCCAGCTCAACTAAACTAACTATCATGTGGTCACATTCACCTGGGGATACGATACACCGTATTATCTGATGACTACAAATAAGAACAGGTGTTACACATGAACCTAAATTGTTATAATAATGAGGATTACCCTTGTTATCATGCTTTGTAATGATTAACCATAGACTCAATGAAATAATTGGCCAATATAACCATGGCTGGTGCACGTAGCACGAGCTAACAGCCCTGCTGTTTAGCTTTTGATCACAGCATCGCCTAAAATTGTCAAAATATATATATAACTGTTATTTTTGGCGATGATAGTATTACAAAAGACCCCTGACTGATAAAAATGTCTAGAATTCTGAAACTAGCAAAATTGTGGTGATAATTAACGATGTGAGTAGTATGGTGGGAGATTTAATTTTGGTGAGGGAGGGAGGTAGTATTGTCTGGTGACTCGGCGACCCGTTATTGTCTTGACTCACCATACAAGCTTAGTCGTTCGTTATGGTGAACACAAATGTAGATACTTATATATAACGTGCACATAAAGTGTAATATCAGTTAAAGGAGTATGTTGGGAGGAACCATTTTGGTGAAGGGAGGTGGCATCGTCTTCTAGCTGTTGTCACTTGTCATGCAGTTGTTGTGGCCACTATGTTGTATGACCACCATACCAGTTTAGTTATAGAGTTATGGTGAACAAAACATATAGATACATACATATAATGTGAGTCTATAGTGTAATAACAGTACAAACACTATGGTGGTAGGAGGAATGATGGTGTGGGGGAGAGGGAACGTCACCTAACTGTGTGGCGACCTCTGTTATTGTCCGATCTCACCATACCAACCTATTGGTTCGTTATGATGAACACATATGTAGACAGTTATATACAACTTGTGTATATAGTGAATAACAGCAAAACCAAAGCTTTACTGATCGTAAAATATAATATACATGTCAAATATATGAGCCTTATAATTTTGAGCCTAGTGAGGTTCCACACACATTGAACAATGTAAATTCCACAAATTACACACTTTTGAATAATATTACAGTCAAAAAAACTGAGAAGAAACGAATGAGGAACATCACGAGAATTGTGAAAATCTATATTCGCAGCAACTGCCGCCCTACAGGGTGACGGGGGTCGAGTGATCCCGAGTGCTCCATCGCTCAGCGCCAATCATTTGCTCAACTTCTCAGCTCCATCACGGCTAAAGTATGTCACATACAACATATTTTTTTAGTTTCCGGTGTTCAGAGACTGCAATTTAATAATATTTGAGGAGAAAATAATTTTTGGCAAAAAATGAATTTTCGGCGCACCATGGGTGTGTCATATGATAAGGCCGCTTAAGATGATGGTTAAGTTGTGTAGAGTTAGCAGCAAATATCAACTAATTTGAATTGCACTGCATTCATTGAGTAAATTTCTGTGGTCACTGTGGGAGGCCCTTTTGTGAACTCTAAGTTCATCACAACGAAACTTAAGGCTGCCTCTGTAAAATTGTCTGCCTTCTTTCTCCTCATTGCTCTCCCGAGTTTGCTTACATTCGAGATTCGGGAGGAAGAATGGTTTCGAGGTCAAATCTAACTATTTACTATATATTGAATTTAGTAGATTCATTTTATTGTGTAACCAGCCCTAGGACAGGTGTATTTTTTATTAAATTTATCAGCAACAAGTCGAGAACGATGGTACCTGACCTTGGGTACGTAACCCCGTTTTGTGTAACTTTACTATGACTAAGGTAAATTTACTACATCTTATTGGCAGTTACATTCGAGTTTATATATTTGATGTGGAAATTTTCCACAATAATGCTTGTTATAGTGCGGAAATGTTTGTAATAGTGTGGAAAGGCTTGTTGCAGTGTGGGAATGTTTGTTATAGTGTGGAAATGGTAGTTACATTGTGAGAATGCTGTTATAGTTTAGAAATGTTTGTTATATTGCGGGAATGTATGTTATAGTGTGGGAATGCTTATTATAGTGTGGCAATGTTGTTATAGTGAGGGAATATTTGTTATAGTTTGGGAATGCTGTTATAGTGTAGGAATGTTTGTTATAGTCTAGGCATGGTTGTTATATTGGAAATGCTTGTTATATTGATGTAAAATTTGAAATAGTGTGGTAATGCTGGTTAGAGTATGGGAATTGTAGTTACAGAGTGGGAATGTTTAGTATAGTGTGGGAATTGTAGTTACAGTGTAGGAATGCTTGCTATAGTGTAGGGAAGTTTGTTATAGAGTAGGAATATTATTTGTACTTTGGGTATGTTCGTTATAGTGTAAAAATGATAGTTATAGTGCCAACATGCTTGTTAAAGTGTAAGGGGGGTTCCTTGTTATAACATGGATTGCTTGATATAGTGTGGGAATGGTACTTATAGCGTGGGAATTATTGTTATAGTGTACTTATGTTTGTTATAGTGCGGTAATATTGTTATAGTGAGGGACTGTTTGTTATAGCGTGGGAATGCTTGTTATAGTGTAGGAATGCTTGGTATATTGTGGCAATGTTCAGAATAGTGTTGGAATGCTTGTTGCAGTGTGGGAATGATTGTTATAGTGTGGGAATGATAGTTACAGTGTGGGAATGAGTGTTATAGTGTCGGAATATAGCATGGGAATGATTGTTATAGTGCGGGAAATCTTTTTACAGTATGGGAATGTTTGGTCCAGTGTTGGATTGCGTTGTACAGTGAGGGGACCCATAGTTTAGTGTATAATGCTTAGCACTGTGGGAATGCTAAGTACAGGGATTATTTCAGTGTGTTAATCCTTAGTACAGTGTAAGAATGGTCGTTATAGTGGAGATGCTTGGTACAATGTGGGAATGTTTAATACAGTGGGGGATGCTTATTGCAGTGTGGAAATGGTTAATACAGCTTGAAAATGCTTAGTTCAATGTAGGAAGGCTTTGTAACATGTGAAAATGCTTAGTTCAGTGTGGAGATGTTTAGTACAGTGTTGGAATGCATAGTACAGTGTGGGAGTGTAAGTACTGTGTGGGAATTTATAGCAAAGTGTGGAGATGCTTTATATAGTGTAAGAATGCTGGTTAGAGTGTGGGAATGCTTATTGCAGTGTGTGTCAATATTTAGTACAGTGTGTGAAAACTTAGTATAGTGTGGGGAATGCTTAGTACAGTGTGTCAATATTTAGTACAGTGTGTGAAAACTTAGTATAGTGTGGGGAATGCTTAGTACAGTGTGGGAATACTTTATTACAGTGTGAAAATGATTAGTACAGTGTGGAAAGGTTTATTACAATGTGTGAGGATGCTTATTGCATTGTGGAAATGCTTAATACAGTTTGTAAATGCTTAGTACAGTGAAGGAAGGCTTTGCACGGTATAGGTATGCTTAGTACAGTGTCGTCACTCTTAGTACAGTGCGAAAGCGGTTATTAGTGTTGGTATTATTAGTACAGTGTGTGGGAAAGCTTATTACAGTTTGGAAATGCTTATTACACTGACGGAATGCTAAGTAAAGTGTGGGAATGCTTAGTACATTGTGGGAATGCTTAGTACATTGTGGGAATGCTTAGTAAATTGTGGGAATGCTTAGTACAGTGTTGGAATGTTTAGTACATTGTGGGAATATTTAGTACAGTGGGAATGCTTTCTACATTGTAAGGATGCATAGTACAATCTGGGAATGCTTAGTACACAGTGGGAATGGTTAGTACAGAATGGAAATGCTTACTACAGTATGAAAATGCTTAATTGAGTTTGGAAATGCTCGTTAAAGTGATGGAATGTTTATTACCGGGTTTGAATGCCTAATACGGTGTGGGAATGTTTATTAGTCTGTGGATATGCTTAGTAAAGTATGGGAATGCTTAATGCAGTGTTGGAACGCTTATTATTGTGTGGGAATGCCGATTACAGTGAGGGAACGGTCGTTACAGTGAGGGAACGGTCGTTACAGTGAGGGAACGGTCGTTACAGTGTGGGTATGTTTATTCCAGTGTGGCAATGCTCAGTACAGTATTGGAATGTTTAAAACAGTGTGGGAATGCTTAGTACAGTGAGGAAATGATCAGTACAGTGTAGGAATGCTTCGTACAGTGTGAGAATGCTTAGTGCAGTATGAGCAAGTTTAATACAGTGTGGGCATGCTTAGTACAGTGTAGGAATTGCATATTTTATTATGGGGAATACTTATTACAATGTAGTGAATAGTCATTACAGGGGGAATACTTATTACAATGTGGGATGCTTAAAACAGTGTGAGGATGCTTAATACAGTGTGGGAATCCTTAGTACAGTGTGGGAATGCTTAGTAAAGTGTGAGAATGATTTGTACACTTTGGAAATGCTTAGTACAGTGTGAGAATGCTTTATACAGTGTGGGAATGCTTTGTTCAGCGCGGGAATTCACAGTACTGTGCTTGTTACGATGCAAAAACCTTATTACAATGTAGGAACGCTCAACAGCATTGGAATGCTTGCTACCATGTAGGAACGTTTGATAAGAATGAAAATTCTTTGTGCAGTGTAGGAAGTCTTTTAATATGTGAACTTTTCTATCAGAGTGGGAACACTTGTTACCACCTGAGAACGCTTCGTATAAAGTGATAATACTTATTACATCCTGAGAATGTTTCTTATTTATTTTTATTTATTTATTTATTTATTTGTATATATACAAGAAGATACATTGAGATTGTGAGGATACATAGCATAGTAATAACAGTCTTGTAAAGCCACTAGAGTAGTAGAAATGAGGCCAAGTAGGGGCCGTTTTGCTTTTTCCAACGGCCCCTACTTGGCCTCATGTTTTTTCGTTGCCCCGGTGAACGGCCCCTACTTGGCCTCATGTTTTTTCGTTGCCCCGGTGAGATTTTCACTCCCCCGTCTGTGTCCGTTTTCTAAGTTGTGTCGAAGTCATTGACATTTATCCGACGGCCCCTACTTGGCCTCATGTTTTTTCGTTGCCCCGGTGAGATTTTCACTCCCCCGTCTGTGTCCGTTTTCTAAGTTGTGTCGAAGTCATTGACATTTATCCGACGGCCCCTACTTGGCCTCATGTTTTTTCGTTGCCCCGGTGAGATTTTCACTCCCCCGTCTGTGTCCGTTTTCTAAGTTGTGTCGAAGTCATTGACATTTATCCGACGGCCCCTACTTGGCCTCATGTTTTTTCGTTGCCCCGGTGAGATTTTCACTCCCCCGTCTGTGTCCGTTTTCTAAGTTGTGTCGAAGTCATTGACATTTATCCGACGGCCCCTACTTGGCCTCATGTTTTTTCGTTGCCCCGGTGAGATTTTCACTCCCCCGTCTGTGTCCGTTTTCTAAGTTGTGTCGAAGTCATTGACATTTATCCGACGGCCCCTACTTGGCCTCATGTTTTTTCGTTACCCCACCGGGTGATTGCCTTGTAGTCCATGAAATTTCTCTCAAGGGGATTAAAAGGTCCCTTGTAGTCATACATGATTTTGGTTACCCCTGGGTAGTCCAAGCACAGGCATCGCTAATAGTCAATGACGTCATCAGCTAGCCAGTCACCCCGTCTTCATCTTCCCTGAATAAGACCGTTTTCTGTTATAGTGTATTTATTCCCATTTTCAATATTTATAGCAAAGGGGATTAAAATACTGCCTTCTGTCAAGCCTAATGTGCAATGGCGTTAACGATTATAAGCTCGTTTTTCTCAATAAGGTATTGCCGTACTGTTTCCCATTGTCTAAGATCATTTTATAGCTAAGATTACATAATAATAACATAAGAAATGAGTTCAAACCCTGTTACAGAACCAGTATTTACCCAGGTCTTTTTCCTAAATCTATAACTTATTCCAATTTATGTCCATTGTTTCATGTTCTGTATAGTGTTGATAATTTTAATAGTCTATTAATATTCCCCCTTTATCATGTCCATTCATTCACAGCTCTATCATGTCACCTCTATTTCTTTGCCTTTCTAGAGAATATAATTTATGCTTTGTCAATCTTTCTTCAGAAATTGCTTATTGAGCATAGGGCAAAATAAAAATGAAAACTTACTATCTTTCATTTGTATGAAAACAGTCCCCTGCCAGGCGTAGTGACTTCAATGCGATTTCAGTACTAATCCAATATTACTGTATAAACTAACAGTCCCCTGCCAGGCATGGTGACTTCAATGCGATTTCAGTACTAATCCAACATTACTGTATAAACTAACAGTCCCCTGCCAGGCATGGTGACTTCAATGAAAAGCAAGCCTCTCATGTTTTGAAATAAGGCCTTCGTTTCTGACGTCATCATCCCTAATGTGGCGCGAGGCGCGCTAAATGCGGATCCCAGGAGGTTCACACATAAGTGTGAACTCTTAATCAGGCTTAATACCTCACCTATACTCTATGCTTCATCAGAGTTGATATTCAGCTACAATAGCTCGTATTTTCGCTCATTGCTTATATTTTCTGTTATTCATAAACCCGATCAAACCTTCCTAACCTAACCTAACCTAACATATTATATATAACAAACAAATACATTCTACAGACCAGTTATTGTTGTTGTTTAGTGACATCGTGAAAAGCGACCTCAGGTATAGGGACAATGTATTGATGGTCATTAGCATATAGGTGTGAAGGTATTACAGTACCTTACTGGTCAACTATGTATGACGTCACCAGACAACCAATGCGACCTTTGGCGTCCTACTGGCATGTGTATTTGATGTTATTATTCAAAAATGACTAGACTAACCATCCCCACCTAACCTAATCAGAGGTTTAAGAATATACATTGTATAGGTTTCTATTATTTTATTGGTAATAAAAGTTTACATTCTAGTCTTAACAGTAAAATTGTAATGGGGAACAAGCATGATATTTCAGATGTTGGTCATAGCAATTCCAGATCCTGGTAATTTTTTGTGAGACCAGTTTCTCTGCCACATCAAATCTGGAAGAATAAATAGAACCCATATTAGCAACACAGAATAATAATAATAATAAATCAGCAATAATATGAAAGACAATATATGGCAAACTTCTAAAATATACTTACAACTTAGTAATATGAGGAGTCATCACACAGCGATAGACATTTATCCTCTCCATCTATGCAAAATGTCTTTTTGCAGTTGGGCATTGCAAAATTAGAATAAGCAAATTGTATTATCTTCCTATCGTTCATATCATATTCCCCATATTCAAATAAAGTTTCAAATTTATGTAGTGCAGCTCTCAAGTTAAAGTTGCATAATTGATAGACGAAAAACATGGCATAGGCTCCACAATAATAGGAGTCCATGCTCTGTATGCGTTGTGTGAACATGTAAACTCTGTAATCTTCAAAATAAGAGAGGAATTCTTGTAAATAACGTGAATGGAATTCCATCTTCACCCCAAAACTGTCCAACAGGGCGATAATGGCTCCTGAAGGTTTATTGTGTACATACACAGTCATCCAATGACCCATCATCGTTACAGGGGATTTCTCATCTAAAGTATTTAAAATAAATACCACTGGCTCTTTATTCAATTTCTTGAAGATTCTCCGTACATCGTTCGCTAAATAACATCCGATATATATGGCTTCTTCCCCTAAATATATATTTTTCAACCCATTGTTTATTTCTAAACAATTCATGTTTCTTAGGCTCTCGTTTCACAAATAATACGTCGGTCAGCATTAATTTTCATAACCCCAGTAGTAGGACCAAACAGCAGTATGACTTTATTTCCCACTATGGCTGTATTAAATTCCAATGTAATTCTTAAATTCCCTGTCGCTTCCAAGGAAACTGTGTCCTTTATTTCTTCTGGTAATAAATTAAAGACCAGCAGAGTTTGTCCTTTAACGAACGATTCGTAGGACAAAATATTATCTACATTAAATCCTACAGCATTCAGGACCGTATAATATAATTTCGAACATTTATGGGGGAAATCACACGCGATATTAAATAAACTCGTGCCGTTCACTGAGATATATACGTTGCTCAAGGCGGAATTGTTGAAATATAATGGGTTTAAGGTATAATCTCCAGAAATGGCTTCCATATCAATAATGGCCATGTATAACTTCTCAGGGATCACTCCACCCCAGGGTTGGTCCATAGTTAGTGATTTTTGGCCCTACCCTAGAATATAGGTTTTAAATAGGGTTTTATCAAATATATACGTTACTGCTCCATTATTTTGGGCGAGTGCTCTGTTAATAGCTAGTAGCCCAGAAGGGAATGGGGTTAATCTATCTATCCATAAGCGGGCCATATTTATATTATATTTATAATTAGCAGTTGCTGTATCACTGCCAATAACCCATTTATCACTATTTAACTCCAAACGTATTCTTACATCTACGTTATCCAGTAAATATTCGCTAATAGATGCAATATCCAGCAGTAATTTAAAGCACGTATAAATGCCCTGTTCTTTCATATTAGCCATTTTCTCATCCTGATCTATCGTGGTCGTAGCAAAATACTGCGTATCAATTTTATTGGGTATCGTTAGCGCCTCTTCCTTATAAAAATGAGCTAGATGCTTAAAACCATCAATTTTACTTCTGGAAAGAGTCGTTAGCAGCTTTATATACGCCCAATAAGAAAAAAAAGAATTACTTTCAACTACTTGTTCGTTGAAATACACCACCACTGTTTTAAAAAGTGTTTGTGATAAACCATTGGCGACAGTCACTTTTTTGCCCGAATCTATTGCGGCGTCAGCTTCTGTTAATTCTATACCTACTTCTAGGGCTAGTGATGACATATCCAGGAAATGACCAGGTATGCCAGGGATTCTAAATTCTATATACGAGTCCTTAAATTTATTAATTCCTAAATTAACAGGTAAAATATCGATATTTTTCCTGCTGGCTATAGTGGACTCGATCATACGTGCTGAATTTAGTTTGGGAAATCCATCTGTTACAGCCACTGTGTAACTTTCCAAAGGGGATTGTAGCCCCGCTCCTAGTGTAGTAGTAGTATTCATGCTGGATGCTATGAGAGGAATGAATTGTAATTTATGCAAACACATCATTATATCTCTTATTCTTCTTATTCTGTTTTGTGAAACTGCGAATAAGTGCAAATTTGGTGGCCTTAGCCTTTCTCTTAGACTTTTTCCGCCTTTTACCACCACCTAAAATCTGCCGGCCAACTCCCTTCAATGATTCGATCCCATGCTTTTTCATTGACTTTTTAAAGGAATGTTCGCCTGTTTGCATGTCTTGCAATACATTCTGACCCATACTTAAGACGGCAGGAGCTAGGGTTCTCATTAAAAATGGGGCTGCTTTACGGGCTAAACCAGTGAGGAAACTGAATATACCACCTCCTCTTATATGACTCCTATTGAATATTCTAATATCACTCAGCCCACCTCCTTTATATGAGGCAGGTGGGCTAATTAAGAATAATATTTCGTCTACAGACGGAGGGATGAAATTGACGCGCATTTTGTAGCTTGCAGATGAGTAATGAGGCTCGGAACTGTAATGTCCTTATTATATAGACCCAATTCGGGGTCGTATATGTAAAACAGCTGTTGTGCTTCCTCGTTTATCGAAATAAATAGGAGTCCCATTAGGATCTGTTACTGCAATACTTATGCTATCCAGTACATTTGTATTTAGAGGTTTATATAGTTTCCTATTCGTGCTTTCACCACCCTGCAAAGACACTACGTCCAATATATTCACTAATAAATTTCCGTACATCGTAGGAGCAATTTTATCACAATAAACACACAAGTAATCCATCATGCCCCTGGGTTGTGGAGGGTAGGGGCACGTGTCTGATATGGGTGTTTCATCCAAATAATTCTTGTGTACGTATATATCATAATTTTTATGCTGTTCAGTTCCTAAAACCTTGCCAATACTCGCCCCAAAGGATAGGGAAATCCTGCATATTGCTCGATTATCGTCATAATACAATACATTCTCATCGCTGCTCGCGGTATTGAACTTTACTCTATTGGAAATCGTTCCATATTTAATATATGCATCAGCATATCTTGGGAAATGCGTCTTATAGACATCAGACACAAAACTCAAATCGTTCTGTGAAAATATATGGGTAATTTCATTATTGATGGCGTATATAATTTCCTTTATGCCACCAGCTAAAATATTAGTTTTCGGTAGAAATTTGGAATGTTTGTAAGTAATTCCTTTAACATCTAGGTACATAATTCTCACGCGGATATAACTCTCCAGATCATCTGATCTTATTATGTAATATGACGAAGGCAATAATATATTCTGGAGACACATTTCGTAGGAACGTCTAGAATCCAGCACGAGTTGATTATACAGTCTGTTTTCAAAAGAACTAGGTACATTATTAGGAAATAAATCTGTATTAGAAACACTAGTAGCATAAATAACGTGGGAATCCATTGCTGGACTATGAATGAATAAACTAAAAACAAAACAGAACATCTATTTATACACTCACCTTTAGTAAGCTAGCCATGGTGCTCCTCCGCCAACTTTAGGGCGTTTAGTTTCTCCAGCAGCTGTAGTAGGAGCATACGCCCGTTTTCTTCTTAGTGCCACGTCATCATTAAATACTTGTTTACGAGATTCTGTATTCCTAAACATTTCTCGTGGAGTTGAGGTTAAAGAGATGAATAATTTAACCAGCGGTAATTTTTCTCGTTGGAATACAGAGCGGTGAATTGTCATTTTAGTTAAAATATCATCAATTATGTTTATTCCAGTCACTGGCATTTGCAGATTCCCATTGACGTCCCATTGCACCATCTTGCTTTCATCAAAATAATTCAACAGCGAAGTAGCATAATCATGATCTTTAGCTTTCAATTTTAAATGTACCAAATGTGCTATTGAAGGATTAGCTCGTACTGAAACTGGTGCTACTGGAGTACTTGCTGCTGGTGTTGGAGCTAGTGATGGCGTTACTTCTGCTTTTTTTACTACTGGTACTTTAGCAGGTCTCTCATCGATGGTTTTACGAGGTACTAGATAATATTCTTTCATTTTTATTTATTAAATAGCCTGGAAATTAAACTAGCAGCTATGGGTAATAATATACCGAGGATACTGCCTCCTTTACGAGTCAATAAAATACGCTTTTTGTTTGAAATTGAGGGTTTCTTGCAAGCTAGCGAATGCAAGGTGTCTCTGTATTTCTTCAATTTGACTATAACTTTCTTCTTAACCGGAAGCCTATTTTTCAGAAAATTGTTGAAAATCTCTGACAAGCAATGAATATGTGGTTTTTTAAACTGAGCAATCAATTTTTTCCTGGCTGAGGAATTAAGTTTGCTCAGCAAGGTCACCAAGTCTCTGTACTTGTATACTAATGGCTTCTTCATATCTTCAACAAATCATCAGCATCAATCCACTGATCAAATGAAGAATCGTAGCCTTCGTACCTTACTTTATACTGTAATTTATTATTAGGCAATGTACGTTTGCGTAGTACTTTCTCAATATTAAATGCAACTGGTAAATGGGTTAGGGTTAATTCTTCCTTGTAAAACCCTCCGTCAATAGGCTTGTTATTCAAATCTTGTAAAAAATATAATGGGATAGGCTGGCTTTTATCTATACGAATAATTCTGAAAATTTCTTCCGTGTTTTGTCTAGCAAAACCTTTCTTGAATGTCGAAATTCTGTTGGAGAGAGTAATGCGAACTGTGTCCCCGACAGCTAGTAGCGAACTAAGACCTGCTTTAGGTTTGTCCTTACTTTTATACATGAGATTGAACTGTTTCTTTATATCTTGTGGACGAGATAAAGCATGAACGTCAACTGGAGTCCGACCACCTAACCCTCGGTGGGGTGTTGTGTTATACGCCTTTATGATATCAGGCAATATGGGCAGATATCTCGAGGTATTGTGCGCAGTCATATATTTATAAATCTTGGTTTTCATGGTACGTATAAAGCGTTCAGCGATGGCGGCTTTTGTTTCTTGAGAAAATACGCTATACAGTTTAATATTTTTAGCTGCAAGCATTCGTTGCATATGAGAATTATAAAATTCTCCTCCTCGATCTGTATTTATTTTACGTATTCCTTGGAAATATGAGGATTCCAATATGTTTTTCAGAGCCTTACTCACAGTCTGTCCATCTTTGCGTTTCAGAGGTGCGACTTGCGCATACCGTGAAAAAATATCGACACAGACGAGAATGTATTTAATATCATCATTGTATTTGGCCAATAATCCCATTTCTGCTAAATCACAAGCTAAATATATACGGGGTTTAGGACTCAGCACCTTTCTTCGTTGAAATTTGCGAGGTTTTAATGCGTGCAAAGTGTAAGCTTTAGACGATTTCAAGTATTCTTTGACATCTGATAAAGTAATATCTGGCTTTATAGTTTTAGCTTCTTTATACAACCTATTGACCCCCCTAACCCTCCTGTGGATGCGGGGTTATAATAAATTTTATCTAGTACGTGCTCCATCTTCTAATAAAGTGATATCTGATTGTATGGTTTTAGCTGTTTTATACATCCGATATACCAACCCCCCTAACCTCCCCTTGTGGTGGTTGTTGTTGTGGGGAACACATCCTATACACCCCACCCCCCTAACCTCTCCTTGTTGTTGTTGTTGTTGTTGTTGTGGGGAACACATCCTATACACCCCACCCCCCTAACCTCTCCTTGTTGTTGTTGTTGTTGTTGTTGTGGGGAACACATCCTATACACCCCACCCCCCTAACCTTCCCTTGTGGTTGTTGTTGTTGTGGGGAACACATCCTATGCACCCCACCCCCCTAACCTTCCCTTGTGGTTGTTGTTAAGTACATTCACCATTGGTAAACAATTTCGTATGGATGCTCACCAACAATATTGCTACGGAAGGTGATGCGTTCAGGGGTTTTCATTCCTAAATCCACCAATAAATACCCATAAGGTTTACTGATGGCTTTCTTGTAGATATCTAAAAGCTTTTTAGAATCTTGTTTTCCAAATAACTGCCGTCCTAAAGTCTCAATTTGAGCTAAATCTCTAGATTTCACTAATATGAAATGGGAGGCGTTTAAACTTATACTTCTAGCATATTTCCCAGAGAAAAATATATTTTGGGTAATGAATATGCACGAAATAGCAAGATGTCTGCCTTTAGTGAAGATATCAGACACAATTTTGGAATTGGCAGATTCGATGAACAAGTCATCGATAATAATTAAAATAGGCGAATCATCTGTACGTTCATCTAAAGGGTTAATAATTTCAGGTTGAGCAATTATTTTCTTGTTAATTACTGGATCGTCTAGCAATGCTCTGTAACTGCCGCCGCATATAATAATACTGGAGAATTTCAGATGGTATTTTTGTACGAGTTTAGTGCACAAATGAGATTTTCCGCCATTGGAAAATCCTGCAATGATTATTCTGCTTGGTTCATTGAAAATATCAAGTTGTTCTTCAGTGATAGGTGAACTATCCATGACTCGTGTTGAGTTTGTACTGACAAAAGTATGATAAGGTTATTATATTTAAACATGGAAGGTTTCATAGAAACATCAAAGCATACATTTCATATTTTTTGCATAGAACATTTTCAAAACATAGGTTAGGGGGGGGGGGCACGGTTTTATAAAAACATCAAAGTATACATTTCACAATTTTTATTTTTATATACAACAGAACATTTACAACATAGATATACAACAGAACATTTTCAACAAAGGTTAAGGGAGACTGCATTTTCAGAACATCAGTGATGAGTCAGGGGCCCCGCAATTTTTCAAACATCAATGACAGGTTAGGGGAGGTAGCAATTTTCAAACATCAATGACAGGTTAGGGGAGGTAGCAATTTTCAAACATCAATGACAGGTTAGGGGAGGTAGCAATTGTCAAACATCAATGATAGGTTAGGGGAGGTAGCAATTTTCAAACATCAATGTCAGGTTAGGGGAGGTAGCAATTTTCAAACATCAATGATAGGTTAGGGGAGGTAGCAATTTTCAAACATCAATGTCAGGTTAGGGGAGGTAGCAATTTTCAAACATCAATGACAGGTTAGGGGAGGTTGCAATGTTCCATCACCAATTTCTTCAGTCACTAATTGTGAGGATACGTCTTGTTCACCAGTGCATCGCGTTTTCCCCACATATTGAATATGGGATGGAATCCACGTCTCACAGGACGTGCAGCAGCAGGTGCAGGTACATCCTCCTCCTCCTCCTCATTCTCTTCTTCATGAATTTCTGCTCGAGGTATATCGGGGTGTCCATACGCCAAAGACTGTGTAGGACTCAGTACATAACGTTTATCGTCAAAGGCGGACAATCCACGTTTTGTAGTGAGACAGGTACACATACGGCCTTTAACATTCCTAATAGATCTGGATTGGAACCTCTGCCCAATATTCAACTCTAAAGCACTTTGGAAAGCAGCATGAGTGAGTTTAGACTGATGATAAGTGGGAATACCTTTACAACGACAGATCTGAACCTGATCTTGAGTGAGAATCGAGTACATTTTAGGCTTCAATGCAATGAGTTCTTTGATAATTTTGGCCCCAACTTCCGATTTTAACAAACCTAGTTGACCTTTGCGAGAGTCATCGAAATAGGGATTTTCAGGAGGGAAATTGCTGAAATCCATATGCTGAGATAAAGGCAGTTTATTTAATTCCTCAAAAGCATTTGGACAGCTTAATTCAATCAAATACGAATCTGTATCCGTATACAGCAATCTAGCTTTGTCTCCATAATGTGCTTTGACCGTATTGTACCAAAAATCATATAGGATCCTCTTAGCTATTTGCAAGATCTGGAACCCCAAATAAGTTGGTGTATTGACTTTAAGTGATTGTTTCTTAACTGTGCAAATAACTCTGTCTTCACTTAACAAAATGCTCCGTTTGAAGAACGGATTGCGTGCATGCTTTTGGAATTTGTCTCGTGATGTAACTAAATAATGCTGATCGCCATATTTACTCACATTTGTCAAACTCTTGCCGTAAATTGCATTAGATACCAGCTTGAAAGCTTTACCCTTAATGGCGCATGGTGTATTTGCACGTTCACGAGCATTTGTTTCTACAAATTCCTTAAGGTACTTGCTCTGTTGGAATTCATAAACTGCATTTACCTTAGCTACTTCCAATCCCAATTTCATCAGCAGCTGAAGCAAATCCAAACTCACCAAGTAATCTTTTTGAGGGAGATGTGAAGCAATTAATTTATTGTTTTTCTTGGGGAGTTTACGATCTTCGGTATTTAAAATATGTTTGCTATAATCGGACAAAAGATCAGTCGAAATATTAGCATGCGACAGGGTTAAAGGTAAGTCATCGGTGTATCGAGCCACCTCAGGTGCGACATGCTTGGTGTCACACATGACCCAATACCCTTTATCCCCATCACATGTAATATTTTCCAATCCTTGTTGGAGCCAATCATCACATTCGGCAGCATATAATTTACGGATCCCGCCTTGAGGAAGCAGTTCTGTCATACAGGTGGCGTATAAGCCATTAAAATCCAAATACAGAATATATTTATTGGTGCTAGAAGGATCAGCACCCGTATGCTCATTTTGTACACTTGTGTGTTGCCGTACAACAGAGGTAAATCCGCCTCTTAGATTTCTACGCAATACATCGTACAAATGGGGATCAGAAATAGAGTCCAAGACAACTTGACTCTTAAACAAGAAAGCGTCCCATGCAAAACTAGATAACGAGACATAGTGTGTAATGTCTAACTTGTACAGCTCAAGCATGGTCTTGCGCCATACAGTAAACACATCACACAATAGTCCAGTATCTACTTTTAAATAGACCTTCAAGTAATCCCCAATGGTCTTGCATTCCGCTAATCTAAAGACTTCTTTAGCCTGTGTATAATCGGTCTCGCTTATGGCCTCGTGCTTTAAACTATTGAAAAAGGCTTCGGGAGGAGGAAGAGCCGGTTCAATTAATTTCTCCAAAGATGAAATGTAGTCATAACAGAAGACCTGTTTGCCTGTCTTTAATAAATGGTGGGCAGCTACAGGGACGTCATCTAGCATAACTGAGGTGTAAGTTGTGGGTTTACCTTCCTTGATATGTTCTTTAGCTAGTTTTTCCAGCCCGCCATTTAGTAAAGCCAGACTATCCATAAACCGAAGTTTACCGATATCTACTTTCATGAACTTAAATCCATCTTTGGAGGCAATGTCAATTTCACGGTTAGGGAGGTTGGACAATTCATTTAAAATTACCCCGAGGTCATAAGCTGCATTGTGAGAGAATGTGTATAAATATTTATATGAGTTTCTACACAGCATGTTACACCTACGGCAATAGGCTGCAAGATAATTATTAAATTCAATAGCATGATCATGATGACGGTGCTTGTCCATTGCTGATTTAAATGGCCTATAACACATTTCACATGTGGTCTGACGTCTATAGGCCTGCCAATGTTCACGTGTCATAGATATTTTGTATGTAGGCATGGCAGATTTGATTCTCTTCCATGCTTTCTCCAAAGTATCTATGAAATGATTCACAGGGTCATCCCCCATATACGTTAATTTCTCTACCACCTCCGATTCCCTGTTGATGATGATAAAAGCATATGCCACGGCTTTGTGACGCTTCTCAATCATGCCTTGGGGATTGGAGGGGTCCAACAAGCACTCGAAATCATAATATGCCGTGTGAGAGGGACCATAGGCACGACCGTAATTTTTGAACTTGATTTTATGACCTTCAGGGTAAAATTTCAATGTTTGTTTAACTTCACATGACTCTTCGTGATCCCGCATCGCATCAGGTGACAAATGAATTAAACACGAATGACAGTAAATATGATTGTTTGGTATTCTGCTAGAATTACTACGCATGTTGCGAACATACTGATTGAAATCTTTAATGAGTACAAGATGCTGATCCTCTAGCATGAGCAAAGGTACTTTACGAGCAGAATGTTCCCTGCCTTTTCTAGCTAAGCTAATGTAGTACCTATTATCTTCACGGGTGAGCACATAGATAAATATACTTAATTTATTTATGCTTTCAATTTTATTAATGTTATCGTACGTTATGGGAATTTCAATATCCTCAGGCCATCGGACAAATCTAAGACACCACCTGGCAGATTTGGAACGCCTGCTAATGTTGTGTAATGTCATCCCCTGAGCAAGACATTTATATGCTGCCAAACATTGGATTAAACATATATTTTGCTCCCCTTTAGGGTTGAAAACATAATTTTTGCCACGCAATTTATCTGGATAAGGTACGTATTCTCCTAGACGGATGGGATGCTGAACAGCTATAGAATTGATATAAAAACCAGAAATGCTCTGTATACCTAGACTCGAACCTTCTGTCTCGGCAAAGAACTCTTCTAACTTATTATCCAATTCAGCAATCCATTGATCTACGACAACACTAGCCTCATGCCTAGATACAGTGCGTTGCTCTGCCCTTATAGGTAATTCTCCCTCAAAATCAGGTTCATTTTCTTGATTAAGCCGTTGTAAATTAAATGTAAAATCCGGGTATATCAAGAGGGCAGGAGGGAAATTGGGGTGAACGGCATCAAACAAGGATTCTATTTGCTGAATAAAATAATCACGATATATAGTCAAATAATGGGCAGGATCTCCTTGGGCAAGATCTGGGATGCTATATGAATGGCGTATGTACCCTCCATTGAAATTATTTATCACTTCAAGCACTTCGGGTTGAGGAGGAGGCAGTGAAACATCTACCTGCTGCTGCTGTTCCTGAGGTGGTGGCGGAGAATTAGCAATAGCCTGGCTGGCATCCATATCTGAATCTGCTTCCCAAACCAGATGCAGGGAATCGTCATCATCACCCTCTAGATGGCTACCTAGAGTAAAAAGAATTTAGATTTTTAATAAAAAATAATATAAATTTATTATAGGAATGTTCATAAAAATAAATAATGTAAAGTTATGGGAATAATCATTGAGGATGATACTTACGATTTGGACTGTTCCTGCTACTATCTTCTAATGGCGGTGTATGAGCTTGACTAGTGCTAGGCACTCCCCCTCCTCCTCCGCGAAGATATTCCTCCACTACCTCCACTACCTGCTGAGTTGGCGAGCCTAAAATCATACAAATAATCATGTGAATAATTAACGATGATAAATTAGATATTTTTATAAATATATCTGACAAGAATTGGGGATGGTATTGCAGAATAGTGTAATTGACTTACTTTCATATTGGACGCTTTGGTGCGATGATGCTTCTGAGTACTCTGAATCAGAACTAGTATCAGACTCGGGGTCATCTAGATACATGCAAAATGGACATGCATCGGGGTGGCCACCTGTAGATTTTAATTAATATATATAGTTATACATATATATATTTTTATGGAATGCTGCATAGATGTATAGCTCTACAGCCAACTGCAAATACTAATTCACATATAAATTTAGCTGCTATTGAACAATTTTCTATAGTATCTAAACATATACTATGACTCCTAACAGATGTTATAAAAACAATGATACTTACGGGTAGCACAAATCACTTTGGAGCACGAGGGACAAATCTTATCATAATGTCCACGAGATATCTCAGAACATTGCACACAGTAAATAACGCACTGATGCCGAGGATTGGCGGTGAAGGCTATTCTACATTCACCACATTTTGCCTGGCACAGGTGGAATGGCCCTAGTTTAGGTGCCTTGCAAAGTTCACAAATATTCATGGTTGAGTTGATAGATACGAGACAGTGAAGTCGGATATTGCACAAGTGCTGGAGCTAGTTCAAAGTGTTAGCACAGGAAGCCTGAGTTGAACTGTCCTTTGGGCTGGGGGGAGGTCCTTATAAGGTCAGCTTGCCTGCTGCCAGATGTACGATTCTGCTTAAATTGTTGTACGACAGTTGGGCTGCTGATATACTTTGCACTTATTACAAAATAATAATTACAGTCACGGTTGATTAAAATGTATATTCTTAAACCTCTGATTAGGTTAGGTGGGGATGGATAGTCTAGTCATTTTTGAATAATAACATCAAATACACATGCAAGTAGGACGCCAAAGGTCGCATTGGTTGTCTGGTGACGTCATACATAGTTTACCAGTAAGGTGCAGTAATACCTTCACACCTATATGCTAATGTCCATCAATACATTATCCCTATACCTGAGTTCGCTTTTCACGATGTCACTAAATAACAACAATAACTGTTCTGTAGAATGTATTTGTTTGTTATAAATAATATGTTAGGTTAGGTTAGGTTAGGAAGGTTTGATCAGGTTTATGAATAACAGAAAATATAAGCAATGAGCAAAAATACGAGCTATTGTAGCTGAATATCAACTCTGATGAAGCACAGAGTATAGGTGAGGTATTAAGCTAGATTAAGAGTTCACACTTATGTGCGAACCTCCTGGGATCCGCATTTAGCCCGTTGACGCCTCGTGACACATTAGGGATGATGACGTCACAAAAGGTGGTAACTGCAGAAGGCCTTATTTCAAAAATACGAGAGGCTTGCTTTTACTGAATGAGTTTTTTTTTATTTGTTAAATGCGATAGCATGGTATGGGAGGTATGTTTTGAGCGAATGTGAGATGCGCATAAGGATAGGGTCACTACTGAACTCGCATTGAAATCACCAATGCCCAGGCCTCTATTTTTTAATATAAACGACTGATAGCAGTTTTATTTTTTTGCCCTATGCATAATAAACGATCCTTCAAGAAAGATTGTCAAAGCTCAAATTACATTCTCTAGAACGATGACGAAGAAGAAATAGGGGTGACATGATAGAGGCGTGACTGAATGGTCATAGTAAAGGGGAATATTAATAACCTATTATACGTATCAACGTGAAACAGAACAGGAATAAATTGGGTAGGTTTTAGATTTAGGAAAAGACCTGGGTAAATACAGGTAGCAGGGGACGAACTTGAAAATACATATAACTTCTTGCAGTGCTGCTCCCCTTTGTTTCATATGAATGGATTTCATTCCTATGCTCAATACACGATCCTTGGCCAGACATGATATTTCAGTAAACTGACTTATTCAGGGAAGATGAAGACTGGCCATGGGTCACTGGGGCAACAGAATTTGGGTACGCCAGAAGCCAGCCTTTTAATCCTACCCCCAGGCAAATTGAAGTCTGGCTGGCAGATGACGTCATTGCCCATTGGCCATGCCTGTGCATGGGCCACTGGGGTAACGAAATTTGGGTACGCCAGGGACCGGCATATTAATCCCCTTGAACGAAATTTTCAGGGGCGAGGAGAATCTCACGGAGGTAACGAAAAATACATGGGCCAAAGACGTGCATGCTGAAAAAAGCTTGCAAAACCCAGGGGCCAAAGACGTGCATGCTGAAAAAAGTTCGTAAAATCCAGGTGGACAAAGACTCGCATGCTGAAAAAAGTTCGTAAAACCCAGGGCCAATGACGTGCATGGGAAAAAAAACTAAATTGCACGTCAATGACGTACTTTGTTCGTAAAACCCAGTACGCCAATGACGTGCATGGGAAAAAAAACTAAATTGCACGTCATTGGCGTACTTTGTTCGTAAAACCCAGTACGCCAATGACGTGCATGGGAAAAAAACAAAATTGCACGTCATTGGCGTACTTTGTTCGTAAAACCTAGTACGCCAATGACGTGCATGGGAAAAAAACAAAATTGCACGTCATTGGCGTACTTTACACTACTCACTAGTACGCGCAGCGTTTCAGGCAGGTCCTTAATCTAAGAAACTTATAAGTAGGCAAATACTTGCAAAATTTATAAAAATGATAACAGTTACATAGCATAAAAAAATAAAAGATGAGAGAAAAATTGTAGGTATATTAAAGCACATAGGTAACTCAGAGTGATTGCAATGACAGCTTGAATGGTAGTTTAACAAAACTTAGCAGGCACAATACAGCATATGGCTAGCACATAAAAGAAGACAGCAATGAACACAATGATAAAGTTGTTTGGATTAAGGGGGCGATAGTTAGGGTTCATAAAAGTTGTTCTAGTGCAATGAAAATTTATTGACGTGTTACACGTGAAGAGGGCTGCAAGTGGTCCAAGTTTCAGCATCGCAGCCTAAATAGAGAGGGAGAAAAAAAAAAAATCTTTTTTTAACCATTTTTTTACATGTTTTAAAGTTGATATAACAAATACAAATATCAACTGATATTATTTCTATGATACTCAGCTATCACAATACTATATAATAAAGGTTGTCTAGTGGCATTATTATCCCAAACCTATTTAGTGCAATAATACAAATTTTCAAAGTTCACCCAAAAAATTATGCAACAAAATGATGTTTATAAATATATATAAAATCAATAAATGATCTTAGGGGAAATATATAACTTGAGTTTTTAGAGGCACAGACTCTACATATAATGTGCAAGTTCCATGTAAATTGAATAATAAATAAAAAAGTTATTCAACCATATAGTTGCAAATTAGTTACCTGTAAAAAATGAAGGTCAAAGTTCAGCCACCTTTGGCTGAGGTTGATGAACTACCAATTTCAATCAAAATTACCACCCTTGTAGATTGGCATTCCTTCAGTAAGGTGTGTAAGTTCCATGAAGATCGCCTGATAAAAAAAAAAAAAAAAAAAATTATTAAAAAAAAAAAATAAAAAAAAAAATAAAAAAAAAGACAGCAGCTTTATATTTACAATTATTTATGATATAGTATCAAGATATAAAACATAATACATACTAACCTAATATAATTGGTCTGAAATATGCAACATCTTGCAACATCAAGAGGGAGAACGTCTTGAGTTGCAGGTCTAAGATCTTGAGTGGCAGGTGCCGCAGGTGGTGTGGCAGGTGCCGCAGGTGGTGTGGCAGGTGCAGCAGGAGGTGTGGCAGGTGCCACAGAGGTGTGGCAGGTGCCACAGGAGGTGTGGGTGCCTGGGTGTGAGGCGAGGTAGTGTGTTGTGGGGGCGGGAGGCTGCCCTCTCTCTTCACTCAAGGGAACTCTTGTTTTGCCTCAGTGTGGCTTTACGCTCCTTCTTTACTTGGCTAACGCGTAGAGCTCTTGCCTTTAGAGCTTTCTTCTTGTCCGATACTATATCCATTGTGCAGTATATGCAAGAAAATACGATCTGTGCGAGCGCGTCAGGCATGCGACCGCCGGCACAGACACTGAGAGGGTGACTAAGCCAGTAAATCGGATTATAGCCCCTCCCTCTCACAGAAGACAGTTGCCAGCGAGTGTGTTTATAATTTGTATATGCATAACAAGATATTCTCCACTCTATTGCGAAATACTAGACGCTTACAACGTATGACGCATCACCCTACGGTGCACCCGAGCCGCGAGGACCAGATTTCGGGCAATTGCGGCTGGAAAATTTGCTCTAATTACGTTATTTATTATCATAACATTAAACGGTTTGCACCACGGTGTTGCCAGAACGTTGTAGTATTTTTATAAATTTTTCGTGTTTGGCCGAATTTTTTCGGCCAAACAATGATAACGCCACCTTTTAAGTACATTAAGATTGGGTAACACTAGATACAGAGCAAATTTAAAGCTCTGTGTAGGAAACTACGAAGATGAAATTAGGTACTTTTTGTTTTTGTTTTTAAATGAGGCAAAAGTTTGACAGCTTTTCAATTCACTAGTGAGTGAGTTCCATAGACTAGGTTCCTTAATTTGCATAGAGTGTTTACACAGATTAAGTTTGACCCTGGGGATATCAAAGAGATATTTATTTCTGGTGTGGTGATAATGGGTCCTATTACATCTGTCCAGGGAGAGTTTCAGAGCATGGTTTGCATTTAAGAACAGGGTTTTGTAAATGTAGTTGACACAAGAGAATGTGTGGAGGGAGTTAATATTTAGCAAGTTAAGGGATTTAAACAACGGAGCTGAGTGTTGTCTGAAAGCAGAGTTTGTTATTATTCTGATAGCTGATTTTTGCTGGGTGATGATGGGCTTAAGGTGGTTTGAAGTGGTAGACCCCCATGCACAGATACCATAATTAAGATAGGGAAAGATTAGTGCATAATATAGTGAGAGGAGAGCAGAGTTAGGAACATAATATCTTATTTTGGAGAGTATACCAACTGTCTTAGAGACTTTCTTAGTTATGTGTTGAATGTGGGTGCTGAAGTTGAGTCTCTTGTCTAGGAATAGGCCAAGAAACTTTCCATTATTTTTATTACTGATGTTAATGTTGTCTATCTGTAGCTGAATTGCATTCGATGATTTGCTTCCAAGTAAGATGTAGTAGGTCTTTTCTATGTTTAGTGTTAGTTTGTTAGTTGACATCCATAAGTGGACTTTTTTTAATTCATTATTCACTACATTATTTAGTGTATGTGGGTTGGGGTCTGAATAGATAAGGGTAGTATCGTCAGCAAACAATATAGGTTTAGGAATATTAGAGTCATTAGGCAGATCATTGATATATATAAGAAATAGAAAAGGTCCTAAGATGCTGCCCTGTGGCACTCCAACGGTAATTGGTAGCCGTCCTGAAAACATTTTCGTGGGCAACCGTGTGAGCGCAGGAAACAATTTCTGGGTGAGTCCTTCTTACCAGTTAACAGTGATTGCTTGTAGTTGGTCGTGTGCCCAGCGGCCGTAGCAAGTGTTTATTGAGATGTTAGGCATGTTTTGATAAGCCAGAAAGCCTAAATAATAAAATTAAATTAAGATGAGGGAACCAGTTGAGGAAGGAGCAGCACATCCTATCCTGCTGAGCTTAGGGAGGCAACTGAGGGCTGGGCCGCCAGATGACTCGAAATAGAGGAGCCCCGCAGCCGGCAGGGCGGAGGATGGACCCGTCCAAATGTGGGGAAGTCACCTCACAGTATGTGGGAAGCAGGTAGATGTCGGGTGAAATATTTGTTGTGTGTGTAGTTCATTTCAGTTATATGTTTGTAGAGGAACATTTTTATTAGCGTATGAATGGGTTGCAGGTTTGTTTAAGGAAGGAGCTGATGGGAGTACTCTGAGGCCAGAGAAGAAGTTAATGAGTGAAACTTCAAGGCCGTAGGAGTGGCCATTGTACTCTGTGGAAGAGCAAGCCCCATAGTGAGGAACTGGACCTCAAACTGTGTGAAGAGGAGCAGTGATGTGAAGTTTCACATGCTTCTGTGGAATCAGTGGTGGAGTACCACCGGAGTCCAACGGGAAACTTCATGGTACAGCAGCTTGGAGTAGCTGTAGAAGATCCTTGTAGATAAACCTGGAAGAACCTGATGATGTCAGGGTAGTGAACTCACAGATGTGGGAAGGAAGTTCTTATTGTCTACTTGTAGGGAGTAGGTAGAGTGCTTGATTGTCATTAGCGTGCAAGACGCAGTGAAAGGTGGTTATCTTGAGATGATTTCGGGGCTTTAGTGTCCCCGCGGTCCGGTCCTCGACCAGGCCTCCACCCCCAGGAAGCAGCCCGTGACAGCTGACTAACACCCAGGTACCTATTTTGCTGCTAGGTAACAGGGGCATAGAATGAAAGAAACTCTGCCCATTGTTTCTTGCCGGCACCTGGGATTGAACCCGGGACCACAGGATCATAAGTCCAGCGTGCTGTCCGCTCGGCCGGACGGCTGAGGGAGTGGATGATGATGCCATATTTGCTGTACAAGGTTTAACCCCCCTCGGTGAGGTTGGTAGCACAAGTGGCAAGCCAGGAGTTGGGCAACCACTTGGTATAAACAGCTGATGGAGTCCTGATGGTATTGGTTTGCAACCAGGTTATAATATCATAAGGTGTTGAAGTTTATTTCCTTATATATTGTATGTGAGTGCTTTATATATGTTCTGTTCTGTTATTATATATTTGTAATGAACAGGTGTTTGCCCTTGTCCTAGTGAGGCTTCCCAGGAAGTAGAAGAGAGAGAGAGAAAGCACCATAGCTGTGGATAGGGTGGTACAGAGTTATAATTCAAACGAATGGGGGATTAAGGAGGCCATACCATATAAGGAGAGAGTGGGTAGTCACAGCAGCTTGAGTTGGGTGTGTTCACGTGAAAAACCAGGCCAGTGTTGGAGCCGCACCCCCCTGAATGTGTGACGCTGAGCCCCTCTCCGAGAGTAGGAAGTGTACAGGGTGATCTCCTGATCTGAGTATAGGCACTCTACGGATTTTGGGTTGGTTTGTCCATAAAGGATGGGCAACCGACAACGACAACATCGTAATAGCACCTGCTGAAAGCAAAATGCGGTGTGCCTTCTTCTATCAACCATGTGTAAGCTAGCTGGAATTCCATTCCTTTACACCGAGAACGCTTCTTATAGCATGACAATACTTATTACAACCCGAGAACACTTCTTATAGCGTGGTAGTACCTAGTACAACCCGAGAACCCTTCTCATAGCATGGTAACCCTCGTTACATCCAGTAAGGTTTCTTACAGCCTTATGAATGCACGTTCCAACATTGGGATAGCTTCCTAGAACGTGGGAAAGCTTGGTATAGTGTAGAAGAGCTTTATAAATGTGAAAAGACTTCTTTCAGCAACTGAAGGCTTTTAACAGCATGGGAACTTTTCTTGCAAACTGAAGAGAGCTTTCTACATAGTAAGAACGCTTGTAAACTGCGCTTCAGATTTCCCTGGAAATAAACATTCCATTCACCTTAACTGTATGGGTGTCGAACCATGGACCCCCATGCGTGAGAGGCCGTAGCTCTATCAACTCTACTGTGAGCAGTCTTAAAAGAAATGTTTCCAGAAGCATCATCCTGCTGCCAAAATTCCAGTCTGGCAGCAGGATGCTGCTTCTGGAAACATTCATCTAAGATTGTTCATTGAAGAGTTGATAGAGCTACGGCCTCACAAGAGTGGGGTCCAGGGTTCGAGACCCATTCAGTCCAGGTGGATGGGCAGAACGCCTGTTATGGCATAATAACAGTATTGTAATGCTTGTAGCAACGTGGGAACTTTTGTTTCAACAGGAGAAGGGGCTGGTCGATGAATATGCTTATAAATTACTTGTTCAATATTATGAGTGTATTTTTGCTGGCTTAAAATTTTTTATCTACCTGTCTTTATTATGTGTCATATTTCGTTTCAGTCAAATGCTTTATTGATTAATTTGGTACATTTTCCCTTATTTTAACAGCAAGGATAAAGTTATTGAGGCCATACCGTGGCCTTTCGAGTTTCCGCTGGCAGAAGACGGTCTCAGCATGGAAGAGTTTAGTGCGCCATCACTTCAAGTAAGTTGTTTTCTCTTCATAGAATAAACCATATTTTGAAAATGTTTTTATTTTCCAAGATGTTTGGCATTTAATAATGATTTGTAATTGTAAAAACAGTATTATGTTATTTTAAACTAACTGTTTTCCTTATAACGTTTTATTCAAGTATTATTTACTTAGTGCCGTAAGTTATATTTATCGATATTTGGGGAATTGGCTCATATTCACCAAGGCTGAATGTCTTGTGAAGATATTAATCAAGGCTGAATGTCCTGTGAAGATATTAATCAAATCTGAATGTCTTGTGAAGATATTCACCAAGGCTGAATGTCTTGTGAAGATATTAATCAAGGCTGAATGTCCTGTGAAGATATTAATCAAATCTGAATGTCTTGTGAAGATATTCACCAAGGCTGAATGTCTTGTGAAGATATTAATCAAGTCTGAATGTCCTGTGAAGATATTATTCAAATCTGAATGTCTTGTGAAGATATTAATCAAGGCTGAATGTCTTGTGAAGATATTAATCAAGGCTGAATGTCTTGTGAAGATATTAATCAAGGCTGAATGTCTTGTGAAAATATTCATCAAGGCTGAATGTCTTGTGAAGATATTCATCAAGTCTGAATGTCTAGTGAAGATATTCATCAAGTCTGAATGTCTAGTGAAGATATTCATCAAGGCTGAATGTCTAGTGAAGATATTCATCAAGGCTGAATGTCTTGTGAAGATGTTAATTAAGGCTGAATGTCTAGTGAAGATGTTAATCAAGGCTGAATGTCTTGTGAAGATACGACAGAACGTTTCACTTCTCTAAATTATGAACTCTAACCAAACCCACAATTAATGCAGCAGCATATCACTATGCTCATTGATTCGTTGTTATATTATTGACAGTCACAGCAGTATTTTACTGTACTCTCACTGATAACAGTTCAGGATTCAGAAGATGACACACTGGATAATTTGATCTATACATACGTTATAACTGGAAACACATAAAATTAATGTTGTATGTCAAAGAGCCACAGGTATCAGCGACCCATAGAACTTAACTAAGATACGCTTATCTGATTTTAGTATCAGAAGTAGGTGACCCCATTCGGCAAGTGTGAAAGTCGATTATTGCCCCATCAACGTGTCTAGAGTGCGGATTCTGTCAAACGGAGCACTTTCCTTCTCCTCTAACACTCAACAATAGGGACACCTTGTCCGATGGATAAGACAGTACTAGGTGCAAGCTATTTTTAAGATATCCAAGCTGTGTCAAGCATATTCTTGATAAGAAACTGGAGAGGAGAATAACATAACTGATACTTCTCAACCATTCTGGAAGAGTGAGAGCAGGTACTTGTAGGATGGGAAACTGTGCTACCGGACGACTCTTCTGATTATTACATACTCTGTTATCTCTTTTGTAAAGTTAACTCAGGTCTAGTGCATTAATATTATAGTTCCGTTTGTGAATTTCAATTGGTAAATAAAATAATATGAACACTGCATTAGTTTGACACAATTTTTAATAAACGATTTACAGGATAATAATTTAGCCTAATATTTTTCTGAACAGTCTTTACAGTCTTCTTTACAGTCTCCGTGGTGTAGTGGTAAGACGCTCGCCTGGCGTTGCGCAAACACTTTGTCATGGGTTCGTATCCTGGCCGGGGAGGATTTACTGGGCGCAAATCCTTAACTGTAGCCTCTGTTTAACTCAACAGTAACGTGTGTACTTGGTTGTAACAACGATTCTTCGTGGGGGTCGTATTCCAGGGACCTGCCCGAAACGCTACGTGTACTAGTAACTGTACAAGAATGTAACAACTCTTGTATATATCTCAAAAAAACAAAAAAACTTTTCTACAATTTACAATTTGAATCAATGAAATGTTTCCTTACCATACCACACATATACTTTCTAGTTTCCATATACATCAGTTATCTCTTTCTACTAAGCACTATTATTGAGGTATTAATAAAATGAATAAAGAATTAATTAGGCTTATAGCAAATTATTTAAGAAAAGATAACTGTTATCGTGTAGCTGTCAACGTGAGTCAAGTGTCATAACATTTCGATATCTATAATGCAATTCATTTTAAGTGAATGATTGTTCCCAAGTCACTACGACCATGATAGGCCTTGTGATTTATAACTGTACATACAACAGTGAAAATTTTACACATATTCTGTGTCCACGAGGATAAGGCTTTGAACTCAATCATATGGAACCAAGACAGTTTGGGCGCATGTGTGTAATTTGTTATTATTTAACCTCAGACGCTGACCACAAATTTACAATGCTAACCAGCACATATAAAAATTTTTATGTTCTTCATAAGAAGATGTTCAACAGCCTGGTTGATCAGACCAGCAACTAGGAGGCCTGGTCGGGGACCGGGCCGCGGTGACGGCAATCGTCATTGCAAGGTAACCTCCATGGACAGGGTTAGAGATAGGTTCTAACATATAGTTCAGTGATTTATTGAGCAATCAACCACAGAAAATGATTGTGGTAATTTCAAAATGCTAATCGAACATACATTCATAATACATCTATATAAATATAAATGTAAATGTTTGTTTGCTCAAAATTACTAATCTCCAAATGTTCTTTACCGATTGGTTAGAACTGTTCACACAACGTTCCATTCGCATCCGAGCGGGTTTTTTATATACATACTATATAGATGTCACGTCTGTGACGAGAAAAAAAAAATATTTTTGAAAACTGTGTTTTTCATGTGAGGGGAAATGTTCCAAACTTTTTAACAGATTGCTTTGAAATTTTGACACAACGTTGCATTCAAATAGGCACGTGTTCTTATATACCTACTATATACATGCCTCACCCTGTGACAGAAAAAATTGCTTATTCTTAAAAACAGCGCCATCTATTGCACGTAATAGGAAAATACACAATACTAAATATGTTACGATCCTATTTCAATGTTTCTGATTGCATTGATAAATTGAATTTTCATAGATTTCGATTTATTTTCGTTTTGATTTAATTATTTTCTGTGACATTGCGTTAGAATTGAGCTGTGTTGTTTACCATACTGTTCATTTCGTAAGTATAAGTATAGATGCCACACCGGTGACAGATAAAAACACGTTTTGTTTAAAACAGCGCCATCTGTTGCACGTAAGAGAAACACACGTTATACTAAATGTGTTACGATTCCATTTCAATGTTTCCGATTTCATTGATAACTTGAATTTTCATCAATTTAAATTTATTTTCATTTTTATTTATTTTTTTTTTGTGTGCCATTGCATTCTAATTGAGTTGTGATGTTTACCATACCGTTCATTTCGTAAGTATAGTTTGTGTTTATTTTTTCATTTTTTTATTTAGTTTTATTAACTGTTTTTCTTATATTTTAGTGATAGGAACATGAGATCATTTGATGTTCCTAATTTTCTGATGGGAACATCAGATCATTTGGGAATGCATCAGATGAGGGAGTGTGGAATGGTGGGGAGGACGAGGGGACGGATGTGGTGAATGGTGGGGAGGAGGAGGGGACAGGGAAGGGGGGTAATGGGTGGGAGGACGAGGGGAGAAGGGGATAATGGGGACGAAAAACGGAAATGAGAATGGTGGGGAGGACGAGGGGACAGGGGAGGGATGAATAGGAGGGAGAACGAGGGGATGGAGGAGTGGGAGATGGTGGGGAGGACGAGGGGATGGTGATTGTGGAGTGGGGAATAGTTAGGAGGACGAGAGGACGCTGGAGTGGGAAATGGTGGAGAGGATAAAGGGCTGGAAGAGGGGAGAATGTTGGGGAGGACGAGGGGGGTGGGGAAGATAAATAATGGGGGAAGACAAAGGGATGGGGCAGGGGGGGAAAGGTGGGGAGGACTGGGAGACAGGGAAGGTTGCCGTGGCTCAGCAATGCACATGCGGTGCTCAGCCACAGCAACGCGTGGCTGGGTACTGCTAGTCTATATTAATAAAAATATAAATGTTCGTTTGTTCAAAATCGCTAATCTTTGAAAGCTCTTCACCGATTTCTTTGAAATTTTCACACAACGTTCCATTCGCATCCGCGCGGGTTTTTATATGTATATTATATAGATGTCATGTCTGTGACGGGGGAAAAAAACATTTTTTTTAAACGGTATTTTTCATGTGTTTTTTATGTGAGGGAAATCTTCAAATTATCTTTATCGATTGCTTTGAAATTTTGACACAACGTTGCATATGAATAGGCGCATGTTTTTATATACCTACTGTAAACATGCTTCACTTGTAACAGGAAAAAACATGTTTTTTTGAGAAACAGAGCCACCTTTTAGACATAAGAGCAACACACGCTGTAATCTCCAAAAGTTCTTCGCTGATTGCTTTGAAATTTTGGTGCAACATTCCATTCCAACTCGCACGTGTTTTTATATACCTATTATATAAATGCCACGCTTGTGACAGGCAAAAGCATGCGTCTTTTGAAAAACAGCGCCATCAGTTGCACGAATTAGCAACACACGCTATGCTAAATATGTTGCGATTCCATTTCAAGGTTTTTAATTGTATTGACAAATTAATTTTACATAGATTTTGATATATTTTCATTTTGATTTAATTATTCTGTGTGACATTGAGGTGAAATTCAGCTGTGTTCTTTACCCTACGGTTCATTTTCTGAGTATAGTTATTTTTTATTTTTTTTCATTTCGTTTTTTAAAGGTTTTTCTTATATAACAGTGATGGGAACATTAGATCATTTGATTTTCCCAATTTTCTTATGGAAAATCGGATCATTTGGGAATGCATTGGACAAGAGAGTGGGAAATGGCGGGGAAGACGAGGGGATGGTGGGGAGGACGAGGGGACAGGGGTTGGGGGGGGGGTAATGGTGGGGAGGACGAGGGGGCTGGGGAGAGGAGGGAAAGATAGGGAGGACCGGGAGACAGGGAAAGGTTGCTGTGGCTTGATAGAGCTAGTATGTTTCATGACGAGGTTATAAATGCATTTCATACAAGGTTACACATATCCTGTATACTCATACATACATGTATATATGCAAATATACATTTATATCTCTCCTACTCTGACAGGTTAAGATAGCTGATATAGGAACTAGTGTGTTAATAATCACTTAACCACTGAAAGTGATTAAGAGACTTTCACAAACTAAGGTTATGAGTACAACACATACATTGTATATCTGATCCATTGCATAGTCAATCTTGGGTACAAGTCCAGTATATTATCAAGTGTCCCAAGATTCAGACAGTATATCCAGAGTTCAACATATCTTAGCCCAAGAGGACGAATATCAATCAATATGGAACTTTCTACAATATAATATTCAAGGGAGTACATGTTTCTCTTTCACAAACTTGACACAGTGTGTATTCGACGATTGGGTTTTTATAAAGCTGCCAGATACGTTTATATCCCAGGCATATTCTGGCCACTATAACATCACATTGCCGAGTTCTTGTTCTATTAGTTCCATATATGAATATTTCATCATGATATTTATCATGTTAAATGCTACAGTTTTCAGGTCTTTGTGAATTTGTTAGGTCAGTATGATTATGAGATTTTTCATAACAATTCTAATACATCCGTCAACTTTCAACTTAAAGTCTAGATGGACCTCCTGAGGAAGGGACTGCTTAGCTAACACATTAAATTAAGTGTTGCAAGCAGCTCATTCCCCATTCTAAAGACCATAGAAAAATTATGAAGGCGCGAGCAAACGCCAAGACCTCAAAAGTTTGAAATCCCGTACACTTGGCCGTCAACCTTCGCTAATCGCTGGAGTGAATCTGATGAGTAGATCAGCGGTCCTCACATCAAATTTGTAGATGTGAGGTGCTATGAATCTAGCCCAAGTCTCATGAAGCAGCCTCAAATTAATAGCAATAATTTCAGGGAACGAGGCAGAACAAAGATAAATTAATAATGCGTGGGGAGTAACGGAAGACAGCGTTCAAATTAACAACACAGTTTATTAATTTCTATTCCTCGAATCAACAATTAATTGTACACGAATACGTTACACTCAACACTGGCTCAACAGTTGCATCAAAGAAATGAATTCCCTCTGTGGCACTTCTTATCCCGATTAACTCAGGTGACCAGTTAACTATCCAATGGACTGATAATTAATCCCCACGTCTACGTTACTTAACAATGAGTTTACTAACAAAAGAGTCACTCAAGTTATCTGTCCAACTGACAGATATTAATAACAGACGTTGCGTTAATGAACAATGTAGCCCTTGTGTGAGTCAATCAAACTCTGATCGGAAATAACTACTTTGACTTCCGTGAACCCTTAATTACTTGTCCAACTGACAGATAATTTGCAACAGACCGTTACTTATTGCAAGCCGTCAGCCCTACCTGAATTCCTACACCACCATCTGACTTCACCTGAAGTGTTTTTTTTTAATTTTTTTTTACATGCAAGCATGCAAGTTAAATATAATAAATACAATAAAACAACATAGGAAACATAACAACAAAGCCCCCCCCCAAAAAAAATAAAATAGGCCAGAAGGACCGACAGCACAGTACAACAATAAGCAAAACTAGAGAAACGCAAGAGAAAGACAGCATACATCAAGACAAGAACATAACACAAAATAAAAAAAACAATATAAACAAGCAAACATTTCAAGCAAATAAGGACAAGAAAACAAAACAGAGTAACAAATGAAACAAATAAACAGAAGCACCAGCCGGAAGGACTGACAACAAAGCACATCATGAAGTACAACATGAAATATAACACAATAAAATCATAACATGCAACAAGCCATAAATAAAAACAAAAGAAAAAACAATACAACATGTAAGGCATAGATATAACACACAGGGCATAGTAACAACACAAAACAAACACATGAACAAGAACACACACACCAAACCACCGGCCTCGCAACAAACAAAGGGAGAGGCACGAGCACATAACACAATAGGGCAAACAAACAGCCAGAGGGGCACACAGCACTACATAAAGCAAATAAACTGGACATCAGTGGACATACTTGACCGGGAACCGGGCACGCAGGAACCGCACATGGAACGCTTCCCAGAGCAACCACCGCCAAGGGGCTCGGCCATCCACCGGGGAAGCCATAACATCCGGAACCCTGGCAACAAACACCCGCAAACAGGGGACCCAGATGGTACTACTGACGAGGCGAGTAGCCGCCACGTGTCCCCACACGTAGGGAACCTGCCTACCATGAAAGTTCTTCGTTCATCAGACAGCAGTAACTCGGCAATCGTCGTCCAGTGACCCGGTGGCATCACAGACGCCGGCAACACGCCCTCCAGGGCCCCAACGTGCATCCTAACAGGAGCGAACTTGACAGAGGGCACCATCACAGGGGCACCCGCGGCCACAGGCACACCACCAGACAACGGCAGGGAACCCGGACAGCGCGCATCCTTCCGTAAGGTCACCACCAGGCTACGCCCAGCACCATTATCCATACCATCCCTGTCAGTGGAAGCCACCACCCCACACTGCGGAGAGCCCCCTGGTGGAGTAAGAACAGAAGTAACGTCCGAGACACAGGCACCAGCACCAGCAGGCACATGGACCTCCGCCACCACTAACTGCGTAAACATCGATGCATCCGGATCCACATCAACACCTGAAGACCCACAGTCACTGAAGTCACCAACATCAGCCCAGGCAGAAGATGAAAGCCGGGAACGTTTGGGCTCCGTCCGGACATCGTCCGAGCCGGATGCGGACCCAGAAACACGGATACCACCAGCCGGACGCAGAACACAGAACACCAGTAGCCTTAACCACAGGTGGAACCAGATCGCACACAGCAGGAGGCGGCACCGCCACCCCAGCACCCATCACAGACGGAACACAAGGCGAGGGCGCAGGGCCAGGCACAGGAGCAGAAGACAAGGAAGAGGAGAGCGCCGACGACGCACAGAGATCGCCCCTAAGGCCATCGGGAGCAGCGGGGACAGCGACGGGATCAGGAAGAACATCCGACGGCATGGCAACACCCGGAGGAGGGTCCTCAACAACTGAAGGAAGGACAGGCGAAGCAGAGGGAGCCGCAGCATCCAACGGGACACTCACCTCCTCACCCCCGGAGTCCTCCTCCAGGGGGAGTGGCAGGAAATCCTCTTCCTTGAATATGTTCACGGGAGCAGCCGCAGCCTCAGTGCACCCGGCAGCCTGATGGCCCAACAGTCCACAACGAAAACACGTCTGCGGTTGCCGTGCATAGTACACCCGTATGGAGTACTCTAAAAGCTGGACAGAGGATGGAATGTCTGACCTTAAGCGCATCCCTAGGGTACGAATGTTGGTCTTCACACTCGCATACTTGCCAGAAGACTGCGTGTGCAATCGCACACTGACGACGGCGCCAAACCAGTGGAAGAAACGCCGAAGGAGGGTCTCGGGAAACTCCATGGGGGGGCCCATGGACACTCACATACGTCATGGCACCGCTACGATCCGAAATAGACACAGATCCGGTGCCATCCTGCAGCTGCAAGGTACGTCCCTCGTACCACCGGAGAAAGTCACGGTACACCGCTTCTCCCACAAACTTGATAACCACACGGTGAGCAGTTACCAGCTCAACACCGTAGATTTCCATGACCGGGATATGGAGCATGTCATACATGACCATCCCCACGACAGGGTATCCCGCACGACCAGTAAACTCCAAACCCACAAAGTTGACCCTCACAACAGAGAAGATGGCCGCCCATTTCAAAAGCGCCACGTCCACACCAGCCAGGAACAGCAGGAGGGTAGACACACCCACACCCCCTGCCGACGAAAGCGGCAAACACTCCAACTACCGGAGAGGCCAGGCGACACGTCTGCACCTCACGGCAGCTAGAGCACAACTCTCACTTTGCCTGAAGTGGCTGTTTTTGGCCCCAAATCCCTTGACCAAAGCAACTGTTCCTTGGAAATTAATTAACCCAAACGTATTTTATGTTAACTCAAATTATTTTGTGAACAATTCCTCTATAAGCAATGGGTGTTCCCTTTGTGACATTACGTTAATTACCCTCTCAATCAACGCTCACTGAATACTGGACAACCAAATATACAGAGTACGCGGTACTCTGTCTGTATATAACACCAAGTACTCGGCCCACTGACGAGTTCACCCACGACACAATAAATCAACACTCGATGATCTAAAACAATTAAAACACGGCCCAACAATTGGCTGAAACAACAGCAATAACACACACGGTGATTTAAACCAATTAATTAGAACACGGCCCAAGCATTGCAACTCACTTGCCATGACAATTAATGAAACACACTGATAACACACTCGGCTTCATGACACTATGATTAGGTATCATACCCACTGACCTCACCTGTAGCTCTCTGTTATTAAACGCTAATGTGGAACACTAAGGAAATAACACTCTCCTAATCAACTTAGGCAAGTGATTAGCGATCCCACGGATCGATAATTACTCCCAGGAATTTACGTTACTTAACAGAGCGGTCAAACACGACCGTGACATTACTCACTCTTCGCCACAAATCCACCAAATTACGTTAAGCATGTCAGTCACGTATAAATTACACTTGTCAAAACCCGGGGAAACACAACACCTGTATATAAACACACACACTGGTAACAATCCACAATATCCTATGCCAGGAAAACCCCGGTGTTACAACACTTTACCCCTACCATAACCTGATGACCGGAACGGGATCTCCGGCAAAGGACTACACTTGTGAGCATGACATGACATGACATGACACAATTCACCTAGAAATGTAATCAACACAAACCCCACCAGTATGGAATCCAGTCCTACTTAAATACACAGCTGAATGTTTCTCCTGTGTCCAAACACTCACACACACGTACACACATTATACTCAGTTCAACCCCTCCTTGACTGAAACGGCGTTAAATAGGGGTGAAATCTCATGTTCTCCGCGCTTCAATCACCTATCAGGTGCTATAGTGACAATGGGGGCAGATCACCTGAACTGGAAATCAGGCTTAGAGATATAAATCACCAAAATCGACACAGGGGTACGTTCTCAATTACACCAGCCTACCCATTCCATCATACTACCATGCACACACAATGAAGCTGCAGCACTGTAGATTCGTAGATCGGCCGTGGCTACCTCCCAAGGTGACGCAGCTAGGCTAGAGTACCCTGCGATGAGCTGTGTTGAGCACGACATGGCTCGGTACAGCTCATACCCACCCCTCACTAGGTGGCTTTGCACCTCCCTCAGGGGCGAAGCAGAGTGCTTGCACAAAATGGCGGCAAACACAGCAAAGCACAATTATCCATCACTATTGTTCGAAATTCCCGCGAATTTCTAGTGGAAAACTGCCTTGAACACTGGGAAGACATTCCCAGATCTCTCCACTGCTACCTTACCTTGAGGTTACCTTGAGGTGCTTCCGGGGCTTAGTGTCCCCGCGGCCCGGTCGTCGACCAGGCCTCCTGGTTGCTGGACTGATCAACCAGGCTGTTAGACGCGGCTGCTCGCAGCCTGACGTATGAGTCACAGCCTGGTTGATCAGGTATCCTGTGGAGGTGCTTATCCAGTTCTCTCTTGAACACTGTGAGGGGTCGGCCAGTTATGCCCCTTATGTGTAGTGGAAGCGTATTGAACAGTCTCGGGCCTCTGATGTTGATAGAGTTCTCTCAGAGTACCTGTTGCACCTCTGCTTTTCAACGGGGGTATTCTGCACATCCTGCCATGCCTCCTGGTCTCATGTGATGTTATTTCTGTGTGCAGGTTTGGGACCAGCCCCTCAATTATTTTCCACGTGTAAATTATTATGTATCTCTCCCGCCTGCGCTCAAGGGAGTACAGATTTAGGCTCTTTAGTCGGTCCCAGTAATTTAGATGTTTTACTGAGTGGATTCTAGCAGTAAAGGATCTCTGCACGCTCTCCAGGTCAGCAATTTCTCCAGCTTTGAAAGGGGCTGTCATTGTGCAGCAGTACTCTACTCTAGAGAGCACAAGCGTTTTGAAAAGTATCATCATCGGTATAGCATCTCTAGTGTGGAAAGTTCTTGTTATCCAACCTGTCATTTTTCTTGCAGTTGTGACGGCTACTTTATTGTGTTCTTTAAAGGTAAGGTCTTCCGACATGAGTACACCCAGATCCTTTACATTGCCTTTTCGTTCTATGTTATGATTTGCCTGAGTTTTGTACGTGGTTTCTATTTTTATATTTTCAATTTTTCTGTAGCGCATGAGCTGGAACTTATCATCGTTAAACACCATATTATTTTCTGTAGCCCATAGAAAGACCTGATCTACATCTGATTGGAAGTTTGCCGTGTCCTCTATGTTGCCAACTCTCATGGAAATCCTAGTGTCATCTGCAAAGGATGATACAGATCTATAGGTTGTGTTCTGGTCTATGTCCGATATGAGGATGAGAAAAAGTACTGGAGCAAGCACAGTACCCTGGGGGACTGAGCTCTTCACGGTTGATGGGCTGGATTTTATTTTGTTGACTATTACACATTGGGTTCTGTTAGTCAGGAAATTGTAGATCCATCTGCCTATTTTCCCGGTAATTCCTTTTGAACGCATTTTATGTGCAATAACACCATGGTCACATTTATCAAAGGCTTTTGCGAAATCTGTGTAAATTACATCCGCGTTATGTTTGTCTTCCATAGCATCTAATGCCATATCATAGTGGTCCAGCAACTGCGACAGGCAAGAGCACCCTGTTCTGAAACCATGTTGTCCGGGGTTATGGAGATGCTGTGATTCCATGTATTTTGTGATCTTACTTCTTAGCACTCTCTCAAAATTTTTTATGATGTGCGATGTTAGTGCTATCGGTCTGTAATTTTTTGCCTCTGCCTTATTTCCTCCTTTATGGAGTGGTGCTATCTCTGCTGTTTTTAGTATGTCAGGGATAACGCCAGTATCTAGGCTGTCTCCACAGAATGTGAAGGGCCTGCGATAGTGGTTTTTTACAGTTCTTGAGGAATATGGAGTTCCAAGAATCCGGGCCTGGTGCAGAGTGCATAGGCATACTGTTTATGGCTTCTTCAAAATCTAGTGGGGATAGGGCGACGTCTGATATATGATTTGATGTTATTATCATATCCATGAAAAATTCATTTGGGTTATCAATCTTTAGTGCATTTAATGGCTCGCTGAAAACAGAGTCGTACTGCTTCCTCAGTAACTCGCACATTTCTTTGTTGTCATCGGTGAAAGTTCCATCTCCCTTTCGCAGGGGCCCAATACTAGATGTGGTTTTTGATCTTGATTTTGCATAGGAGAAAAAATATTTCGGATTTCTCTCTATTTCACTGATGGCCTTTTGCTCTTTTTGCCTCTCCTGGGTTTTGTATGATTCTTGTAGCTTGAGTTCAATTGTTTCTATTTCTCTGCCTAACCTTCTTCGCCGTTCTTGAGATAGGGTGCGACTCTCAAGTTGTTCCGCGATTCGTTTTCTTCGCCTATATAGGGAACGACGTTCCCGTTCCAATCTGCATCTCTTTCTCTTTTTTCTTAGGGGTATGCGGTTTGAACATATTTCTAGTGCTACTGAGCTTATTTTTTCCAGGCACTGGTTCAGGTTTGCATTTTCTAGCTGTTCTTCCCAGCTTATTTCTGTGAAGTCCTGGTTTATTTGCTCCCAGTTTATCTGTTTATTATTGAAGTTGAATTTGCTGAAATCTCCTCCACCGGGAATCTGGACTGGTTTTGAAGGTCCATTCCCCATGGTTGTCAGAACTTCAATAAAGTTGTGATCTGAGTAACAGGTATTTGTAATCATTATGTTCCCGATCAACTCATCATTATTAGTGAAAATGAGGTCCAGCGTGTTCTCCTTCCTAGTTGGTTCTACTATTTGCTGGTTTAAGGCAAACTTATCGCACATCCGTAGCAGGTCATTTGCATGTGCCTGTTCATTTAGGCTACTTCCTGGTATTCTTTCTGATATTACTGTATTAACCAGGTGCTTCCATTTCAGGTGCCGTAGGTTGAAGTCCCCAAGCAGGATGATGTTCGGAGCTGGATTTGCGAGGTTTTCCAAGCAGTGCTCTATTTTCATTATTTGGTCTTTAAACTGCCGAGGGTTTGCCTCCGGCGACTTATATACAAGGACAACAACTACATTTAGGATCTCAATTTTGACTATCAGCACTTCCACCATATCATTTGAGGTGTTTAGCAGCTCAGTACAGATGAGTGTGTCTTTGATGTAGAGGCTGACCCCCACCCTGAAGCCGGTGTTTCCTATCACATCTGAAGAGATTGTATTCTGAGATCCATATTTCACCATCAAGGTAGTCCTTTGGGTGAGTTTCTGTTAGGGCTGCAAACACTGCATTTGCCTCATGAAGGAGACCATCTATAAAGTGAACTTTGTTGGATTTGCGTGTTTTTATACCCTGGATGTTGGCAAATATAAATGATGTTATCGTGTTAGTGGAAGTGTTGGATGCTTTACTTGGTGTTAATATCTGAGGCTCTGGTAAGGAGGCCACTGTGTTTGCGTCCTCTCTAGCATTTGACCGAGTTGGTGGTAGAGTCTGGTCATTTTTAGCCATTCTTCTCCTCCTCCTCTTGCTAAAAAATTATCCCGGTTGATGGAGTAGTGGCTGTTTTCATAGTGGTAGTCTGTCGGTTTTATTCGTCTGGTACCTCTTATATGAAAAGCTGGACATTCGGCATTGAAGCACTCTTTCCTGTCCAAAGAGTTCTTGCAAATTTCTGGGTGAAAGAATTCACAGCTTTTGGTACATTTACCTGTATTGAGGAGTGTTACGGCCCTCTCGGGACGCAACGGGGTCCTTACTCTGATGTTGTTAGAGGAAGATATATGTATCCGTTCCCGAGCCAGTAGTGGCTATCAAGGGATGAGATCCGTGACGCAAGTAACTTAAAAGGGAGTAGGGAAAGAAAGTTAAGAACTTAATATTATAATGTTCACCATCACCGATTAAATATATAGAATAAAAGAGTACACAAGGGGGAGGGGTATTAACACTTGACAAGGAGATTCTTCACAATGTAGTCTTCCGCTGAAGTTTCTGGATCAAGAAGCTAGGTGCTGAGTCCGCGGTGCTTTCTTTGTGGCCTCAAGACGTGTCCTCTGAGAATGCCGAGCCTACCCTGGCCACAGGTCAGCCAAAACACAGGTCCACTGGGGGCACCGTCGTGGAGGCCGTCAACCACACGTCCAGCTGGTCTGCTGGCAGGTACTGAGCCACCAAGGCTGGTACGGCCACTCCACGAACGATATAAGGGGTATGCCCTAGACAGGAGTCTCGTGTGATATCACAAATCACCCTCCTGTCCTCAATACCCCAGTGGATTATCGTCTCCAACAGTCGGTCCCGGGTAAATCATTTCACTGCCACTCCACTGGCAGGCTAACACACCACAGTGTTCTTCCGGGGGGGACGACGTCACAACAGCTGCAGCAAACTTCACAGTATGGAGACTGGCTGCCTCGGGTAGACTGACTCAACCTTCAACACAGTGGTCCCAGGTCGACTCTGTAAACAGACACGTCATCAATAACCGGGACACTAATACATCTCACTTACGGGCTCGGGCACAAACACCTGACGTATCCAGTCCATAGATGGCGCTGTCGTCGGAGCACCACCTCACCAGAGGTCAGGAGCGGCGGTGTTGAGCGCTGAACCAGACTGGAAACCGGTCCTCGAGGCCAGTACACGCTGTCCTCACTAGGTGTCGTCGTCCGTTTGGCGGGGGTTTCGGGAGCTGACCCACAGATGGCGTGGTTGTCACTGCTCCAGGCTCGGACGCTGGATCCGGGTTCGTAACAAGGAGTAGGGTGATCGTACACTTGTTGCACTTTCTAAGGTGATCGTATGTACATGTTCCATTTATTCTTCCCGATACCCCATGCTTACAGGTAGCCCATTTGTAATACCAGCAGATTTTGGGGCCTTGTATTGTTGGTTTCCCTTTGCCAGGGACCGCACTCTGCTGCGGCGTCCCCGACACTGTGCCCTGCTCCGGGGCCTGTGACACTGTGCCCTGCTCCGGTGCCTGTGACACTGTGCCCTGCTCCGGGGCCTGTGACACCGCGCTCTGCTCCGGCGCCTGTGCCACCGCGCTCTGCTCCGGGGCCTGTGACACTGTGCTCTGCTCCGGTGCCTGTGACACCGCGCTCTGCTCCGGTGCCTGTGACACCGCGCTCTGCTCCGGGGCCTGTGACACCGTGCTCTGCTCCGGGGCCTGTGACACCGTGCTCTGCTCCGGGGCCTGTGACACCGTGCTCTGCTCCGGGGCCTGTGACACCGTGGTCCGCTCAGGGGTCCCCGACTCCGCGCTCTGCTCAGGGGTCCCCGACTCCGCGTCCTGCTCAGGCATCCCCGACTCCGCGCCCTGCTCAGGGGTCCCCGACTCCGCGCCCTGCTCAGGGGTCCCCGACTCCGCGCCCTGCTCAGGCGTCCCCGACTCCGCGCCCTGCTCAGGCGTCCCCGACTCCGCGCCCTGCTCAGGCGTCCCCGACTCCGCGCCCTGCTCAGGCATCCCCGACTCCGCGCCCTGCTCAGGCATCCCCAAATCCGCACCCTGCTTAGGCATCCCCGACTCCGCGCCCTGCTCAGGCATCCCCGAATCCGCGCCCTGCTCTGGCATCCCCGACTCCGCGCCCTGCTCAGGCATCCCCGACTCCGCGCCCTGCTCAGGCATCCCCGACTCCGCGCCCTGCTCAGGCATCCCCGACTCCGCGCCCTGCTCAGGCATCCCCGACTCCGCGCCCTGCTCAGGCGCCGCTGCCACCGAGCTCTGTGCCACATCTGGTTGTACCTTGGTGTCATGAACAGTTTGTTTGAAGACATTAGAAATTGCTATGCAGGCATTAATTAGTAATTCTCTGTTTTCGGCGGGAGTTTTATCCAGGATTTCCATCAATTTAAAAAATGTTACATCATCCTTTTTGCAGAGCCAGTACACAGAGTGGTCACTGGGACCATTTCTCCTTGAATTGTTAGTCATGTTGGCACATTTTTTGTGTATGGCTGCTGAACAGAGTTGGTATTGAAAGCTCTGTTGGTAATCTACCTTCATGTTGCATGAAGTGGAAGCACCCACGGCCAGCACCGTGGGTGCTGGCCGTGGGTATTGACCGTGGTGTTTACCAGCTTGAGACAGGCCTGGAGGAGGCTGTATGGATGGCCAGTGTTGCTACCACTGTGTCTAGTTTCTAGTTTCTGTGTCTGGGCACTAGTTACCTGAGTACGTTACACTATTTGAAAGAATACACACACAGAGGGTACTGGGGTGGGCCTACCTCCAAGTGGCCCTTGTTTACATACACACGACGGACTTATTTTGTGTATAATTTGTTCACTTGATATTAAAATATGTTATCTTAATTTTTGTTATAATAGACACAGGTTTTACATAGAGAGCTTAGCACTATGGGCACTGATTACTTGATGTTTCAATAGCGAGAGATGTGATTTATTGACGACTTGGCAACTATCGCCTAAGGCACCACGAGGGCAGGCCTTGACTACACACGAATTTCACTGATTTTTTTCTTGAACACAAACGGTCGGATGGTAATCACTATGATATATTGGTTAATATGTTGAGACACACTTTAAAAGTTATCTGACTGTGTTTAGTTCCTGTATCACTGAAATATCCCTAGATATATATTGTTTTCCGCGGACACTCCTGCTATGTGACACTAGCAGGAGATCACATAAAGTCTGATGATCACTGGAGGTGGGGAGTCACGACACAGTCTGTTACACCTGTTCGTGTGTTTACCCACTGCTATATTTCCAGTCAAATACACTTCCTGGAATACACGCAAATACGAAGAGTTTCCGGATTCTGTTACGTTCCCTGCCGACACACGACGATGTTGCAGGTATATGAAATGCACTAGAAACCACTAGAGACAGTAGTTTCACTTGGTTGGCCGACAAAGCGAAAACTACGTCAGACTAGCATAGTGGCTATGGCAGAATGTTTTTTTTTTTAAGGATATTCCTGTGGTTACCTTGAGGTTGCCTTGAGGTGCTTCCGGGGCTTAGCGTCCCCGCGGCCCGGTCGTCGACCAGACCTCCTGGTTGCCGGGCTGATCAACCAGGCTGTTGGACGCGGCTGCTCGCAGCCTGACGTACGAGTCACAGCCTGGTTGATCAGGTATCCTTTGGAGGTGCTTATCCAGTTCTCTCTTGAACACTGTGAGGGGTCGGCCAGTTATGTCCCTTATGTGAAGTGGAAGCGTGTTGAACAGTCTCGGACCTCTGATGTTGATAGAGTTCTCTCTCAGAATACCAGTTGCACCTCTGTTTTTCAACGGGGGTATTCTGCACATCCTGCCATGTCTTCTGGTCTCATGTGATGTTATTTCTGTGTGCAGGTTTGGGACCAGCCCCTCTAATATTTTCCACGTGTAAATTATTATGTACCTCTCCCGCCTGCGCTCAAGGGAGTACAGTTTTAGGCTCTTTAGTCGGTCCCAATAGTTTAGATGTTTTACTGAGTGGATTCTAGCAGTAAAGGATCTCTGCACGCTCTCCAGGTCAGTAATTTCTCCAGCTTTGAAAGGTGCTGTCATTGTGCAGCAGTACTCCACTCTAGAGAGCACAAGCGTTTTGAAAAGTATCATCATCGGTATAGCATCTCTAGTGTGGAAAGTTCTTGTTATCCAACCTGTCATTTTTCTTGCAGTTGTGACGGCTACTTTATTGTGTTCTTTAAAGGTAAGGTCTTCCGACATGAGTACACCCAGATCCTTTACATTGCCTTTTCGTTCTACGCTATGATTTGCCTGAGTTTTGTACGTGGTTTCCGTTTTTATATTTTCATTTTTTCCATAGCGCATGAGCTGGAACTTATCTTCGTTAAACACCATATTATTTTCTGTACCCCATAGAAAGACCTGATCTACATCTGACTGGAGGTTCGCCGTGTCCTCTATGTTGCCTACTCTCATGAAGATCCTAGTGTCATCTGCAAAGGATGATACAGTGCTATAGGTTGTGTTCTTGTCTATGTCCGAAATGAGGATGAGAAAAAGTACTGGAGCAAGCACAGTACCCTGGGGGACTGAGCTCTTCACGGTTGATGGGCTGGATTTTATTTTGTTGACTATTACACATTGGGTTCTGTGGGTCAGGAAATTGTAGATCCATCTGCCTATTTTTCCGGTAATTCCTTTTGAACGCATTTTATGTGCAATAACACCATGGTCACATTTATCAAAAGCTTTTGCGAAATCTGTGTAAATTACATCCGCGTTATGTTTGTCTTCCATAGCATCTAATGCCATATCATAGTGGTCCAGCAACTGCGACAGGCAAGAGCGCCCTGTTCTGAAACCATGATGTCCGGGGTTATGGAGATGCTGTGATTCCATGTATTTTGTGATTTTACTTCTTAGCACTCTCTCAAAACTTTTTATGATGTGCGATGTTAGTGCTATCGGTCTGTAATTTTTTGCCTCTGCCTTATTTCCTCCTTTATGAAGTGGTGCTATCTCTGCTGTTTTTAGTATATCAGGAATAACGCCAGTATCTAGGCTTTGTCTCCACAGAATGTGGAGGGCCTGCGATAGTGGTTTTTTACAGTTTTTTATGAATATGGAGTTCCAAGAATCCGAGCCTGGTGCAGAGTGCATAGGCATACTGTTTATGGCTTCTTCAAAATCCAGTGGGGATAGGGTGACGTCTGATATATGATTTGATGTTGGTATCGTATCCATGAAAAATTCATTTGGGTTATCAATCTTTAGTGTGTTTAATGGCTCGCTGAAAACAGAGTCGTACTGCGTCCTCAGTACCTCGCTCATTTCTTTGTTGTCATCGGTGAAAGTTCCATCTCCCTTTCGCAGGGGCCCGATACTAGATGTGATTTTTGAACTTGATTTTGCATAGGAGAAGAAATATTTCGGATTTCTTTCTATTTCACTGATGGCCTTTTGCTCTCTTTGCCTCTCCTGGGTTCTGTATGATTCTTGTAGCTTCCGTTCAATTGTTTCTATTTTTCTACCTAACCTTCTTCGCCGTTCTTGAGATAGGGTGCGACTCTCAAGTTGTTCCGCGATTCGTTTTCTTCGCCTATATAGGGAACGACGTTCCCGTTCCAATCTGCATTTCTCCCTCTTTTTTCTTAGGGGTATGCGGTTTGAACATATTTCTAGTGCTACTGAGCTTATTTTTTCCAGGCACTGGTTCAGGTTTGCATTTCCTAGCTGTTCTTCCCAGTTTATTTCTGTGAAGTTCTGGTTTATTTGCTCCCAGTTTATCTGTTTATTATTGAAGTTGAATTTGCTGAAATCTCCTCCACCGGGAATCTGGACTGGTTTTGAAGGTCTACTCCCCATGGTTGTCATAACTTCAATTAAGTTGTGATCTGAGTAACAGGTATTTGTAATCATTATGTTCCTGATCAATTCATCATTATTAGTGAAAATGAGGTCCAGCGTGTTCTCCTTCCTAGTTGGTTCTACTATTTGCTGGTTTAAGGCAAACCTGTCGCACATCCTGCGGGCCCTAAGCCTCTGGCTAGCTCACTAAGTGTTGCTTGTTTCTGTTTTACTTGGGCGGTGTATGAGTATTTATGACTCGTATGGTTGTTTCAGTAAGATTTTGCTATACGTTTTTAACAACTTTTTCTGCTCTGTTGAATCTAAATTGAAATCTTAATGGGTTTGTAACTGTGCACTGTGTTAGATAATGTTCCAGTGGTCTGTCGGGCATTTCTCCACAGTGCTGACATTTCCACGGCATCATTGGGCACAGGGCGGCAAGATGCTGGCCTACTGGCCCATCCTGCACTAGCCAATCGCAGAAATGCGTATCTAGGGCCTAAGGCTCTTAGCCAATCACAGAGATGTGCATCTAGGGCCTAAGGCTCTTAGCCAATCACAGCTCCCCTTGGTTGGCGCGCTGGTGACGTCACAAGGCGTCTGTCTTGGTTGCTATGGAAATGTCCCGGTGGTGGCTGGTGCCTCACAGCACACCACCCGCTCTGCTGTCTCCCACAATCTTACAATAACAAAGCTACTCTCTACAACTATCTCTACAAATGTGTTACAACGGCCATAAGAACATATTTTGAATGTTGATAGCTTAAGCTCTCCAACGAGCCTAAGCACTTGATGTCTCATGTACAGGTTATCAATTCTAGACCGAGTGCACGCCCATTTACGTACCTGGGTGCACGGAAGCGCTCCTTCACTCCACACTCTAGTAAAAGATTTAGCTGGTGAAAACCCATTCCCTCACAAAGATTTTCATCAGATATTTGTTTAAGTATTCTCTTTGTCTCTGCTAATGATACACCTATATTAATTTCTGATAATAGTCTGCTACAGGCTGTATTTGTAAGCATATCAACAGTATCATGCTTTGAGATGCTAACATGTTATAATATCCAAAATAATTTAATTTCGAATCTGTTTTCTTTAGCAGCTAACCCTTTAATCGAATATCACTGACTATTTTCTGGGTGTTACTACTATGTGCGTTCAGTCCAAGGAGTACACACTGCGAGTCACAGTATATACGTCCATTGCCATTGTCTTTTAAAAAATCAGGGCCAGCAGGTTAGACTTGAGTTGTACTTGCCCAATCATTGACGCGCTTCATTGCAAAATGAATGAGATAACTTTTTTTTTGAGATATATACAAGAGTTGTTACATTCTTGTACAGCCACTAGTACGCGTAGCGTTTGGGGCAGGTCCCTGGAATACGATCTCCACCGCGAAGAATCGTTGTTACAACCAAGTACACATTTTACTGTTGCGTTAAATAGAGGCTACAGTTAAGGAATTGCGCCCAGTAAATCCTCCCCGGCCAGGATACGAACCCATGACAAAACGCTCGCGGAACGCCAGGCGAGTGTCTTACCACTACACCACGGAGACTGTTGAACATCGTTAAAATATAATTTATGCACATCCGGTACATCTTCCACCTTCTACAGAACCGTCGGTATAGTACTGATACACATCGTTACCCATAACCTGAGTACTCTCAGCGATGGTTTTCAGTGCTAACTGTTTTAAATTAATAATGTAGAGTGTGCACATTTAATCTTTCTTAGGTGTATTTACAAAGTCAACTGATAGATCCCAGTTATCCCGTGAATTAATTGGTTGATTAATCATTAATTGAGTTGGGCACATATTTAATTGATGGAGACCTTCTATAGACCTCAGGCGAGTGTAGCATATAAGAAAGTTTAGCTTGCAATTTCATGTGTTGCCGAGATCTACTCGACGCCTTCACACTGAAAACTGTGCTAATGGACAAAATTCTCTCACTTATTGTTCTTAATTTTAACTCGGCTCATTTTAACTTCTCGTGGACTTTGGAGCCCCAAGGATGAGAAGCATAACTTCATTTGGCAAGGCTTCAAGGGATTTTAATTCTCTGTCTGTATACAGTGTAAGATCTAAGGCCTTTTAGTCAATCACAGAGGGGATAAATGATTCATAGAACATTCTAGCAAGTCTCACGTTAATTCCATGATTTACACCAACAACAAGGACCCGCACGGGCTTTAATCTCTCCAACAGTCTCTTCTTGCGAGAAGAAAGGTACCCAGGGTAGTTATTGGGGACTCCAAGGTATCTGTAAGACTCGCAGTTCTCAAGTGCTCGCCATCTATATGATAATTGGGTGGTGGAATACCACATGGAATGAGAGAACGAGTTTTCTTTAAAGAGATAAGAAGTCATGATTGAGTCTATGGGTCTGGTAATTCCCATAGAGTGAATGGGTCCAGTAGACCTATTCACTCTGTGGATACTGTACTAATTTGTCAAACATTTTATAATAGCTGTGCCCTTAGATGCCTGGCAGTTCCGGTGAACAGATATGATGCTACCTTCTGACACGTGTCAATCACAGTCCATGTATTGTCCACAAGGGCAATATTGTTGGGTAGAACATCGAGTCATATATATAGGGAGAGCTGGCCCCATAATAGTGCTCACATAATGTTGTTTGGTACGCTTTCCGTATTTCATTCCATGTCCTTAAAATGCTTGTTAGATATTAAACCCTTGTCCTAAATCGCTTTCACAGATGAATGAATGATCTATGTCTTCCCCATCTGCAAAGGACGACATTGGAGTTATGATTATGCCATAATTTATAGGCTGGATTTAACGGTACCTTTTAATCAGGGTCTTCTGATTTATAGGTCAACAGGCAATTGTTAACTAGGGACTATTTATGTAACAACAGTTTCAAGTTGCATGTTAGTAAGTTTCTGCATATACAGTGTTTAGCAAAAACAACGTTTCACTGTCCCCCACACTGCATTCATAGAATCGATTATGCCATATTACTCTGGGAGGAATATTATTTCACACACTTTAACGTTATCCTAGTGCAGTCTGAACCAGAGGATAAGTACAGATCTCTTGTAGATACGCTTCCCAAGCCACTAAATATACTCTATTGTCAGATCATCAGCTTCGGGCTGGACATGTGAGTAATGTAAGGAAGACCTGAACTAATGCGATATAAAATACTATAGAACTAGTACTAATTCAGAAGGTACTTTTGACTGTAAGGAAAAGAGGTAATGATTCAACTGTAAGTGCGTCCCCATTTGGGTTACTGTATCCAAGTATGGAGACCTCATTTTCAGAAGAAGACAGCTGCTCTGGAGAAGGTGCAACACCGGGCAACAAGTCATTCCAGAGCTAAGTCATCTCTTGTATCAGGAATACTTGAAGGCCACGGGACTAACAACACTGCAAACCAGGCATGTCAGGGCGGAACTCATGAATACTTAATATATTGAACCAGTTAGAGGTTGTTGATCCGGTTATTTTCTTCAGAAAGTCAGATGTAACACAGACAAGAAGCAACGGTTTTAAGTTCACCAAGCCACAATGTAGGGCTGAGAACAGAAGATGCGTTTTCACCAACAGGGACATTAACCCAAGGAACTGCATACCAGTCAAAGCTGAAACTGTCAGAACTGTGTCGAATTCTAAAATATACATGGAAAAGATCATTAAGGGAAATGGGGGACCTTCGACAAGCCGCTGGCTTCCTGCCCTCGTCGATGCCACAGGAGTTAGTGGTCTTCAGGTAAATCAGGTAATGATTATGCACACGTGTTGAGTCACTTGTAGGTCTACTCCTCGAGTGGCTACACATGTGAGCAAACAGACATATGCCTTTAAGGTGCTTGTGGTCTATTCCTCGAATGGCTACACATGTGAGCAAACAGACATATGCCTTTAAAGTGCTTGTGGTCTATTCCTCGAATGGCTACACATGTGAGCAAACAGACATATGCCTTTCTAGTGCTTTTGTCTTTCACACCTGTGAGCGTGATCGCGCCTGAATAGTCGTGCCGAATAGAGGTGGAAGACCCTTTCCCTGGGAAATGGTGGAGATCCTAGGTAAGGACATACCCGGGTATCGTATCTCTCGCAGACAATACAAGTTTTTATTATGGCCTTAAGAATTCGTCGAACTTGAGGTATTGTTGCCTCAATTGCGCTAGGGTGTGTTGCGCTTCTTGGTGTTTGGTTACTTTATGTTCATGTAACACTAAGTATGGTGCCCAATGAGTTTCTCTTAGGAGTCATGTATGTTGAGTATCAATATCAATATTCGTGTGCGCAAGTCTTCTGCCACAACAAAGTTCAACACGACTGTCATGATCGATGCGTTCAATGAATTTGAACAGTGTTAGGTGGGGGTGGGGGGGGGGGGTTCCCCTGTCTTCGTATTTGGACTTTTTTGCCCATTAATTGATAATTCTTGTGAATTAGTACGTGTTTCCTACAATTAAGAAGAAACAAAAATGCTAACTTCATTATTCTAATCCACTTACTTAAACTTGAGTACCTAGTGCAGTCTATCACCAGTGTTTATGCTTAAATCATTGTAGTAGTCGAGGTCTGTGTCACTATGACCTGTGGCTTCTGCTATGGCCAACTGTTGACTACCTGGCACTTAGGTCAATGAAACCACGATTTAGCTTTAATTATTGATTCAACATCAGTCCTGTAGACAAGTTATCAACTGGATTCTCTTCTGTTAGAACATGCAATATCCTTTTGAAAGACATTGATGTTTGTCGACTCTATTACTAGCATATAGAACCCATCCTCCTGTTTAGATAGAATCTACTGTGACGATTGTCAATAATCAGAATTCGTACGTTCTTAGCTTTTAGATAGTAGTATACTGAATAGTAAGGAACTATTTTAAAATAAATTAAGCTAAAATACAAACTTAAATATTCCTAAGCCTAGTATAGGTCACATATGAACTATATTAGGCCTCAGATATCGTATATTAAGCCTAGGAAGGTTAGGTTAGGTTAGTTTAATTTGTCAAAGCACGACAAGTAAAAAACAGCTTTCCAGTTTGTCCAACTCAATAGTTCAGATTTCTTCGTTCTAGTTTCGTTCTTCGTCGGTATATATACTATGGTCTTCGTCGTTACTATAAGTACTTCCTAAACAGGTGGATGGTTTGTATTATTGTTATTTCTAATCCATTGAAGAACTGCTTTATTGTTGCTCTCGATTTCTTGTTTTGTAATATTAATGATTGTCAGGGTACGCTTAATATGATGATCCAAACGAATGCCTACTTGTAATGCTGTTAACTCCATCTTCAGTAGAGTACAGTTTTCAACAGAGTAACTCTTGTCTTGGAGGTTAACATAAATGAGTCATTATTAAAAGATAAGCTGCTTCACCGTGCGACTCATTAGAGGCATCAACAACACCTGCTGTGTTGCCAGCACTCCTTCTTCCACTGTTTCTCCAATAACAGTTATGTTCTCAATACAGTCCTGTATATCAGTAATTTCTCTCCATACGTCTTGTAGCTCTGGAGGCAGGAGTTATTCCTAACAGACTTAGGTCTGCCAGCTCTTCTGTACCAAAATCCATTCTTTTATTTTCACGAAGCTAAGTAAGCTTCAGGGGTCAAAGATTTTAGATATTTAAGACAATAAGTCATGTTTGGTAATGGTTCTAAGGTAAGCTGGTAATAACTTCATAATTTTATTCTTAAATCAAACGTCACACTTAATGCTGAGCACATTCATTTAATTAAGCATTCAGTAATTGGGATAAGCTGTTCCTATCATATGATTAATTTAATTTACATTGGAAGCGTAATTATGATATAGTAATTAAGAAAGTGGAAGTGTTGCTTCTCAGTATATTTGGTTAAGTTTTCTATTGATATTAGTGGCCTTTTGGAAATTGTCTATGTATTTGTAACTTATTTAAGTTTTGTAGGACCATTAAGATTCTTCACGTTCATCTCCAGGGTAGTCCGGAGCACACATGAGCATGAAATGGGCCCCAAATACCACTGATCTATATGTGACAGTGGGTCCAGATAACCACATAAATTTGGTAAAATTTTGAATTTCTTCAATCCTGAAGAAATTCTCTTAAAAATGCTGGTACATGTTTGCAATATGTGCGAACAATTTTCTACAAAACATAAACAGAGCATCATACATCTTCTGGATCTGTGATAAATAAATTTACAGTCATTTAAACTTGCCGTCTGTGAACTGATTTTGGCAGTGCAGTTTAATACTAAGCGCAGAGCGTAGTTACTTACTGAATAGTCATTGCCTGATGTGGTAGGTAAGTTCCTTCACTAGGGCTGTCGTTTTCTAGAATCTTTATAAATGTATTAGCCAACTAGCTGTACCCTCAGTGTTACGAACCCTTCGTAACCGGGTTCTTTATAAACTCTATGATCCTATTCAAGTTCAGAGAAAGCTAATCTTGGTGGGAATATAGTGCAATGTTTAAGGTAAATAAAAAGAATAACACTAAAAATACCCGTTATTATTTCCTATCACCAATAGAATATAGACAATATATACATGTCTGTGAGGTCAACCGGATTGGCGTTGTTAACCCTTACGCTAGCCTGCTTCAAGGATGACGGACACAATTCGCCTCAGATGAGGTCTTCGTTGTGCACTTGCTGGAACGCACAAGCAACAAAGTCAGCAACGCTCGACCAGCCCCACTGGCTAGTACCGTCCAGAACCAAAGTCTACAGCGCTCAACCGTTGTAGACTTTGGAACCCTTCCGTGTTCCCTTGTTTTCGCCACCATTCCACCCTCCTCCGTCCTCTCGACCTCCCAACCATTCCCCACTCCACCGTCCCCTCATCTTCCCCACCATTCCTTCCTCCCCTGTCCCCTCGTCTTCCCCCCCATCCCACACTCCCCCATCTGCTCGTCTTCCCCACTATTCCCATTCCCCACTCACCTGTCCCCTCGTTCTACCCCACCTACCCAACTCCCCTGTCCTCTTGCCCTTCCCACCATTCCCTCCTCCCCCATCCCCTCGTCATCCTCACTATGCCACACTCCCCCGTCCCCCCGTCCTCTCCACCATTACCCCCCCCCCCTTTTCCATCCACTCCTCCTCCCCCACCATCCCCCACTTCCCTCTTTCATTGTCCTCCCCACCATTCTCCACTCTCCTGTCTCCTTGTCCCCGACATCCCCCACTCACCCTTCCCTTCGTCCTGCCCACCATTGCCCCCCCCCCTCGTCCCCTCATCCTCCCCCACCATTCCCCACTCTCGTCCCCTCGTCCTCCCCACCATTCCTCACTTCCTCGTATGATGCATTCCCCAATGCTCTGATGTTCTCATAAAAAAAATGCGAACATCAAATTATCTGATGTCCCATCACTGAAAATTAAGTAGAACTGTTAAAAACTAAATAAAAACAATGAAAAAAAAATAACTATTTTCTCGAAATTAACTATATGGAAAACAACTCAACTCAATTCCAACGCAATGTCACACCAAATAATTAAATAAAAATGAAAATAAATCGAAATCTATGAAAATTTAATTTATCAATGAAGTCAGAAACATTGAAATGGAATCATAACATATTTACTATAGCGTATGTTGGTCTTATATGCAAGAGATGGCTCAAGAGATTTTATGAAAAAAAGTATGTTTTTACTTGTCTGAAGTATATTTTACCGGTCATCTATACTTATACTCACGAAATAAACGGTATGGTAAATAACACAGCTCAATTCCAATGCAATGTCACAAAAAATAATAAAATGAAATTGAAAATATATCAAAATCTATGAAAATTAAATTTGTCAATACAATCAGAACCATTGAAATGGACTCGTAACATATTTACTATAGCGTGTGTTTCTGTTATGTGAAACAGGAAGCTGCTGTCAGATAGGATAATAACCTATCCAAAGATGGGATCAGAGGGGAAAAGACTAAATTACCGAAGAGGAAAATATGACGAGATGAGGAACTTCCTCAGGGGAATACCATGGGAAACAGAACTTAGAGACAAGAATGTGCAGAACATGATGGATTTTGTCACCCAGAAGTGTCAGGTAGCTGCAGACAGGTTTATCCCCGTCCAAAAGGAGAAAAATGAAAAACAACAGAAAAATCCATGGTTTTTCTCGCTACCTTGCAGGAATGGAAGGTAGCGAGGCAACTGAGTAAAAGAACATGGAGAAACTACAGAAATAACAGAAAACCAGAGAGCTGGGAGAGATACCAGAGGGCCAGAAATGAGTACCTCAGAGTGAGGAGGGAAGCAGAGAGACAGTTTGAAAATGACATAGCGAGTCCAAGACCCAACCAAAGCTGCTGCACAGCCACATCAGGAGGAAAACAGCAGTGAAGGAACAAGTGATGAAATTGAAAAAAGGGGAGAACAGATACACAGAGGAGGTGTGTGAAGAACTCAACAAGATATTCCAGGAGGTCTTCACAATAGAACAAGGAGAAGCCCCTGCACTAAATGTGGAGGAGGCAAACCAAGCAACCTTGGAGGAATTTGACCTCACCAGTGATGAGGTTAAAAAGTGTCTGCTGGAGCTGGATGAGACAAAAGCCGGTGGGCCTGACAGAATCTCACCATGGATACTAAAGGAAGGTGCAGAAGCACTAAGTGTGCCGCTCTCTATGGTGTATAACAGGTCACTGGAAACAGGAGACTTACCAGAAAGTTGGAAGACAGCTAACGTGGTCCCAATATACAAGAAGGGTGACAGGCAAGAGGCACTGAACTACAGGCTAGTATCCCTAACTTGTATACCATGTAAGGTGATGGAGAAGATCGTGAGGAAAAGGCTTCTAGGGCATCTGGAGGGAAATAACTTTGTAACACACCACCAACATGGGTTCAGAGAAGGTAAATCGTTTATTATAATTATATGACCAGGCAACAAAAATTTGGCAGAAAAGAGAAGGGTGGGCCGACTGCATTTTCCTGGACTGCCAGAAAGCCTTTGACACAGTACCCCATGAAATGCTGTTAAAAAAGTTGGAGCAACAGGCAGGAGTAAAAGGGAAGGTGCTCCAATGGATAAGGGAGTACTTAAGCAACAGGAAACAGCGAGTAACGGTGAGGGGGAGACATCAGAGTGGCGAGATGTCAACATCGGAGTCCCACAGGGCTCAGTACTTGGACCCGTCCTGTTTCTAATATATGTAAATGATCTTCCAGAGGATATAGACTCATTCCTCTCAATGTTTGCTGATAATGCAAAGATTATGAGAAGAATCAAGACGGATGAAGATAGACAGAGACTACAGGATGACCTGGACAAACTGGAGGAATGGTCTAGAAAATGGCTGCTAAAGTTCAACTCAGGAAAGTGTAAGGTAATGAAATTAGGCGAAGGGAACAGGAGGCTGAAAACAAGGTACCATCTGGGAGGTGTAATCTTGCAAGAGTCAAATAGAGAGAAAGATCTGGGGTTTGATATCACACCGAACTTGTCCCCAGAGACCCTACATCAAAAGGATATCATCAGCGGCATATGCTAGACTGGCCAACATAAAAACTGCCTATAGAAACTTGTGTAAGGAATCGCTCAGGACCCTGTATGCCACTTATGTCAGACCAATCCTGGAATATGCAGCTCCAGCCTGGAGTCCATACCTAGTTAAACATAAGACAAAGTTAGAGAAGATTCAGCGATATGCCACCAGATCGTCCCGGAACTGAGAGGTATGAGCTACGAGGAAAGGCTAAAGGAGCTGAACCTCACGTCCGTGGAAAACAGAAGAGTAAGGGGAGACATGATAAGCACATACAAAATTCTCAGGAGAACTGACAGGGTGGACAAAGACAAACTCTTCAGCACGGGTGGGACATGAACTTGGGGACACAGGTAGAAACTTAATACCCAGATGAGCCACAGAGACGTCAGAATGAACTTTTTCAGTGTCAGAATAGTTAACAGATGGAATGCATTAGGCAGTGATGTGGTGGAGGCTGACTCCATACACAGTTTCAAATGTAGATATGATAGAGCCCAGTAGGCTCAGGACTCTGTACATCAGTTGACTGACAGTTGAGAGGCGGGACCAAAAGGACAAAGCTCAAACCTCGCAAGTACAATTAGGTGAGTTAGGTTAGGTGAGTACAGATGGCACTGTTCCTTAAAAAAAATGTTTTTACCTATCACAGGCATGACATCTATACTTATACTTAGGAAATAAATGGTATGGTGAAAAACACAGCTCAATTCCAGTGCAATGTCACACAAAATAATGAAATCAAAACGAAAATAAATTGAAATCTATGACAACTCAATTTATCAATGCCATCGGAAAATTTTAATGGAATCGTGACATATATAGTATAGCACAACCCGTTCTTGCACTTTCGTATAGTCATTATTGACTTATTAAATACGTGCATATGTGACATACTAAACATACTAGTTTACCTTGAAAAGCTTCATAGAAAACACCGACATTACCTAACCTTCTTAGTATGTTAAGATAAGCATCTTATTGCTTTGTAATTACAATTACTACTTAACCTATTATAGGTATAGGTTAAGTAATAATTGTAATTATGAAGCAATAAGATGCTTATCTTAACATACTAAGAAGGTTAGGTAAGGTCAGTGTTTTCTATGAAGCTTTTCAAGGTAAACTAGTATGTTTAGTATGTCACATATGCACGTATTTAATAAGTCAATATTGACTGTAAGAAAGTGCGAGAACGGGTTGTATAGCATGTGTTCCCATTATGTGCAACAGATTGCACTGTTTTTCAAAATAAGCAAGTTTTTACCTGTCACAGGTGTGGCATCTATTTAGTAGATATATAAACATGCACGTATTCGAATGGAACGTTGTGTCAGAATTTTAAAGCAATCATTGAAGAACTTGTGGAGATTACAGCATGAGTTGCTGTTACGTCCAACAGATGGCGCTGTTTTTTTTTAAAGCCTGTTTTTTCCTGTCACTGGTGAGGCATGTATACAGTGGGTCTTTAAAACCTGTGCCAATTCGAATGCCAAGTTTTGTCAAAATTTCAAAGCAATCGGTAAAGACGTTTCGAAGATTTCCTTCACATGAAAAACACTTGAAAAACACAGTTTCGGTGACTAGGGGCTTGGGTGACGTCGGGGTTAGGTTTGATCATCTGTATCCTAGTGGTTTCCTGTTCCCAGAGCTTGCTCACTCTAATCCTGCATCACCCAACTGGGTTACTTCTAAGGCAGACTGTTCTGTGCCAAGTGTGGCTACTAATATATTTTTACTAAGTACTTTATATTCAGGGGTTGACGTATTGAGCCTGAGTACGTGCCCGTCAGAAGATTACTGTGTGCAAAAATGTTACAAATGATTGCTCTGTATTTTCATCTTTTTAAGTATATAAGTATGCTAATAATCTGATCCAGTCAGAAACCCTATGTCCCAGATAACTTTAGCGATAATATGTTTAACAGATAAATTGATATGTTAGCTTTCAAATGTTGTAAAGCAGATGGCTTTATCTCTTATATTCTATCCTGAATAGACCTATAATAATTTTCGCAGCTGACGTGGGGCTCCACTACGTCGTAAGCTTGGGGTCCTGAGATAGTCAGGAATTCAAAAATGTTCAAAGTGACCCATGCCACAATTTAAAGTTCCTTTTTTTCTACCACTCTTTTGGCGACTATTCTTTGGGTGGAACATTCATCAAAGACAAAACCTGTCCTGACCTTGTTGCTTACCTGGTCCTGTTGCTGAGGAACTGCAGTGCAGTGTGCAGTTTTGCTACTAAGTTCGTTTTAGCCAACAATTCCGACACTGTGTTTTCCAATTTTTAGTATATAACTTGTGTGGAATAAACTTTTGGATTAGGTGAACATAAGGTTTCGGTCTCCTCTCCACATCAAACGGTACGATGATTTGCACGCTCAGCAACATTTGGAACTCGCTGGTGTCAGATGGTTCTCTGAGATTGTCGTGAGCTTGCAAGCATCGTGTAAGGTATTTTTAAGACTCCTACACAAACAGTAGGAGTCTTAGAAACAAAATAGTTGATATAGTGCTCTTATCCGTGCAGAATGGCTAGATGGTATTGCAATAGCTTAAACGTAGATCAATGTAGAAAACAAGGTACTACTAGCTGAACAACAAATTAAGGGATTTAATTTCATACAGATAAACAGATGAGACGAGGAGTGGGAGTATCCATATGAGTCAGGGAACTTTTTTGTATTGTAGTGTTAGAGAGAGGATCAAAACTGAGCCGACAGAGACTATTTTGTTTGAATTATATTAAAATAATAATTATCTAATAATAAGAGACATACAGTCCATGAAACTTCGAGAAAATGGAAGCAAATATCTGGCATCTTGGTCAGTGTATATGTTACGGGTAAGTTTTAATTGTAATCGAATAAACTGCATTAACAAAACGGAGTACCAAAGCAGAAGATTTATAGAACTAGTTGATAAATGGTTCCTAAAAATACATTTCAAGAAACAACCACGGGAAAATAGTATTTTAGATAGTGATAACTAACAGAGAGACAAAAATAAATGATAATGAAATATGGAGAGAGCTAAGGAACAGTGATCACAAGACAATTAGATTTAACCTAGAATGAAACCGATGTGGCAGAAAATTATTTGATAAAGTGGCAGATTTCCGTACAGCTGATTTTGATAGACTAGGGAATTTACTGAGAAGAATAGATAAGACCGACCTAAACATGCGAGGTGGGATGTTCTTGAGATGTGACGCGAAGCTGGAGGCTGGTGACGTGATAAGGAGATTCAAATTACAGTAGAGTAGGAGGGTTTCTCAGCATTTTCTGAGACTGTTTCCCATCTCTCCTACTGCTCTATCTATCCATCCATCTGCCTATCTATCCATATATCTATCTGTCCCTCTGTCCATATCAATATCTATTCAATCATCTGTGTTTTCCTCTGTCTTTCAATCAGTCTATCTATTGATTTATGTATATAACTGTCTATCAATCAACTATATCCATCTATCTATCATTATATCTATCATTTTCTCATTATATCTATCATTCTATCAATTTATCTATCAATTTATCTATCCATCCATCTACTCATCTACTCATCAATCAATCCATATATCCATGCACCTATCCATCTATCAATCTATCCATCTATATATCCATCCATCAATCTATCCATCTATATATCCATCCATCAATCTATCCATCTATATATCCATCCATCTTTCTTTCCATGCACCTAACTATACATCTATCCATCTATCTGTGCGTTCTTTCGCCTATGAAATAAAGTTTGTAGTTAATGTATTGCGCTATAACTGGCCATTTTCTAACTTTTTTATTCTCACCATTTAAAATATATATTTTAAGTTAAACTTAATTAGATTTTATTTACATGTAATTAAAATATAGTATCATTAAATTTTTATTGTGAACTTGTTGGTTAGTATACATGAGAGTGCTCTATAGTGTGAGCTTGTTGGTTAGTATACATGAGAGTGCTCTATAGTGTGAGCTTGTTGGTTAGTATACATGAGAGTGCTCTATAGTGTGAGCTTGTTGGTTAGTATACATGAGAGTGCTCTATAGAGTGAGCTTGTTGGTTAGTATACATGAGAGTGCTCTATAGAGTGAGCTTGTTGGTTAGTATACATGAGAGTGCTCTATAGTGTGAGCTTGTTAGTTAGTATACATGAGAGTGCTCTATAGTGTGAGCTTGTTGGTTAGTATACATGAGAGTGCTCTATAGTGTGAGCTTGTTGGTTAGTATACATGAGAGTGCTCTATAGAGTGAGCTTGTTGGTTAGTATACATGAGAGTGCTCTATAGAGTGAGCTTGTTGGTTAGTACATATAAGAGTGCTCTATAGTGTGAGCTTGTTGGTTAGTATACATGAGAGTTCTCTATAGAGTGAGGTTGTTGGTTAGTATACATGAGAGTGCTCTATAGTGTGAGCTTGTTGGTTAGTATACATGAGAACACTCTTTAGTGGGAGCTTGTTAATTAGAATACAAGTGAAGGCTCTATAGTGTTAACCTGTTGGTTAGTATAGAGTAGAGAACGCTCTTTGTAGTTAATATCATACTAAATCATTCACTTTGTTAGGGTTAATGGTTTGGGTAAACAATTACCGAGGTGTTATTATCAGAACATTGTATAGGTTATGAAAATTGAGGACTTTAGCCAACAAATTGATACATAGGAGATACGCATTGATACATAGGAGATACACATTGATACATAGGAGATACACATTGATACATAGGAGATACACATTGATACATAGGAGATACACATTGATACATAGGAGATACACATTGATACATAGGAGATACACATTGATACATAGGAGATACACATTGATACATAGGAGATACACATTGATACACAGGAGATACACACTGATGCATACAGAAGTAGTAGAGTTTAGAGTGTGCGGGGAAGGGGGGAAGGGTAGTGCTGAGGATACTAGGAGAGTGTGCTGACAAGGTTGTGGTGAAGCTTCCCTGATGTGAGGTAGTAAACGTTTAATGAGGAAGATGACCATCTGTGAGGTACTCGATTATTTGAGTGGTAGTATATTATCTTCAAGTTTGATTGTCATTTGTAAGGCAGAAGACTGGCTGTCAAGTAGTTGACCAGGAGTCAAGTAGTTGACCAGGAGTCAAGTAGTTGACCAGGAGTCAAGTAGTTGACCAGGAGTCAAGTAGTTGACCAGGAGTCAAGTAGTTGACCAGGAGTCAAGTATATGACCAGGAGTCAAGTATATGACCAGGAGTCAAGTATATGACCAGGAGTCAAGTAGTTGACCAGGAGTCAAGTAGTTGACCAGGAGTCAAATAGTTGACCAGGAGTCAAGTATATGACCAGGAGTCAAGTAGTTGACGAGGAGTCAAGTAGTTGACCAGGAGTCAAGTATATGACCAGGAGTCAAGTATATGACCAGGAGTCAAGTATATGACCAGGAGTCAAGTATATGACCAGGAGTCAAGTAGTTGACCAGGAGTCAAGTAGTTGACCAGGAGTCAAGTAGTTGACCAGGAGTCAAGTAGTTGACCAGGAGTCAAGTAGTTGACCAGGAGTCAAGTAGTTGACCAGGAGTCAAGTATATGACCAGGAGTCAAGTAGTTGACCAGGAGTCAAGTAGTTGACCAGGAGTCAAGTAGTTGACCAGGAGTCAAGTAGTTGACCAGGAGTCAAGTAGTTGACCAGGAGTCAAGTAGTTGACCAGGAGTCAAGTAGTTGACCAGGAGTCAAGTATATGACCAGGAGTCAAGTAGTTGACCAGGAGTCAAGTAGTTGACCAGGAGTCAAGTAGTTGACCAGGAGTCAAGTAGTTGACCAGGAGTCAAGTAGTTGACCAGGAGTCAAGTAGTTGACCAGGAGTCAAGTAGTTGACCAGGAGTCAAGTAGTTGACCAGGAGTCAAGTATATGACCAGGAGTCAAGTATATGACCAGGAGTCAAGTATATGACCAGGAGTCAAGTAGTTGACCAGGAGTCAAGTAGTTGACCAGGAGTCAAATAGTTGACCAGGAGTCAAGTATATGACCAGGAGTCAAGTAGTTGACGAGGAGTCAAGTAGTTGACCAGGAGTCAAGTATATGACCAGGAGTCAAGTATATGACCAGGAGTCAAGTATATGACCAGGAGTCAAGTATATGACCAGGAGTCAAGTAGTTGACCAGGAGTCAAGTAGTTGACCAGGAGTCAAGTAGTTGACCAGGAGTCAAGCAGTTGACCAGGAGTCAAGTAGTTGACCAGGAGTCAAGTAGTTGACCAGGAGTCAAGTATATGACCAGGAGTCAAGTAGTTGACCAGGAGTCAAGTAGTTGACCAGGAGTCAAGTATATGACCAGGAGTCAAGTAGTTGACCAGGAGTCAAGTATATGACCAGGAGTCAAGTATATGACCAGGAGTCAAGTATATGACCAGGAGTCAAGTAGTTGACCAGGAGTCAAGTAGTTGACCAGGAGTCAAATAGTTGACCAAGAGTCAAGTATATGACCAGGAGTCAAGTAGTTGACGAGGAGTCAAGTAGTTGACCAGGAGTCAAGTATATGACCAGGAGTCAAGTATATGACCAGGAGTCAAGTATATGACCAGGAGTCAAGTAGTTGACCAGGAGTCAAGTAGTTGACCAGGAGTCAAGTAGTTGACCAGGAGTCAAGTAGTTGACCAGGAGTCAAGTAATTGACCAGGAGTCAAGTAGTTGACCAGGAGTCAAGTAGTTGACCAGGAGTCAAGTAGTTGACCAGGAGTCAAGTAGTTGACCAGGAGTCAAGTAGTTGACCAGGAGTCAAGTATATGACCAGGAGTCAAGTAGTTGACCAGGAGTCAAATATATGACCAGGAGTCAAGTAGTTGACCAGGAGTCAAGTAGTTGACCAGGAGTCAAGTAGTTGACCAGGAGTCAAGTAGTTGACCAGGAGTCAAGTATATGACCAGGAGTCAAGTAGTTGACCAGGAGTCAAGTAGTTGACCAGGAGTCAAGTAGTTGACCTGGAGTCAAGTAGTTGACCAGGAGTCAAGTAGTTGACCAGGAGTCAAGTAGTTGACCAGGAGTCAAGTAGTCGACCAGGAGTCAATTAGTTGACCAGGAGTCAAGTAGTTGACCAGGAGTCAAGTAGTTGACCAGGAGTCAAGTAGTTGACCAGGAGTCAAGTAGTTGACCAGGAGTCAAGTAGTCGACCAGGAGTCAAGTAGTCGACCAGGAGTCAAGTAGTTGACCAGGAGTCAAGTAGTTGACCAGGAGTCAAATAGTTGACCAGGAGTCAAGTATATGACCAGGAGTCAAGTAGTTGACGAGGAGTCAAGTAGTTGACCAGGAGTCAAGTATATGACCAGGAGTCAAGTATATGACCAGGAGTCAAGTATATGACCAGGAGTCAAGTATATGACCAGGAGTCAAGTAGTTGACCAGGAGTCAAGTAGTTGACCAGGAGTCAAGTAGTTGACCAGGAGTCAAGTATATGACCAGGAGTCAAGTAGTTGACCAGGAGTCAAGTAGTTGACCAGGAGTCAAGTAGTTGACCAGGAGTCAAGTAGTTGACCAGGAGTCAAGTATATGACCAGGAGTCAAGTATATGACCAGGAGTCAAGTATATGACCAGGAGTCAAGTAGTTGACCAGGAGTCAAGTAGTTGACCAGGAGTCAAGTAGTTGACCAGGAGTCAAGTATATGACCAGGAGTCAAGTAGTTGACGAGGAGTCAAGTAGTTGACCAGGAGTCAAGAATTTGACCAGGAGTCAAGTAGTTGACCAGGAGTCAAGTATATGACCAGGAGTCAAGTAGTTGACCAGGAGTCAAGTAGTTGACCAGGAGTCAAGTAGTTGACCAGGAGTCAAGTAGTTGACCAGGAGTCAAGTAGTTGACCAGGAGTCAAGTAGTTGACCAGGAGTCAAGTAGTTGACCAGGAGTCAAGTAGTTGACCAGGAGTCAAGTATATGACCAGGAGTCAAGTAGTTGACCAGGAGTCAAGTATATGACCAGGAGTCAAGTATATGACCAGGAGTCAAGTATATGACCAGGAGTCAAGTAGTTGACCAGGAGTCAAGTAGTTGACCAGGAGTCAAATAGTTGACCAGGAGTCAAGTATATGACCAGGAGTCAAGTAGTTGACGAGGAGTCAAGTAGTTGACCAGGAGTCAAGTATATGACCAGGAGTCAAGTATATGACCAGGAGTCAAGTATATGACCAGGAGTCAAGTATATGACCAGGAGTCAAGTAGTTGACCAGGAGTCAAGTAGTTGACCAGGAGTCAAGTAGTTGACCAGGAGTCAAGTAGTTGACCAGGAGTCAAGTAGTTGACCAGGAGTCAAGTAGTTGACCAGGAGTCAAGTATATGACCAGGAGTCAAGTAGTTGACCAGGAGTCAAGTAGTTGACCAGGAGTCAAGTATATGACCAGGAGTCAAGTAGTTGACCAGGAGTCAAGTATACGACCAGGAGTCAAGTATATGACCAGGAGTCAAGTATATGACCAGGAGTCAAGTAGTTGACCAGGAGTCAAGTAGTTGACCAGGAGTCAAATAGTTGACCAGGAGTCAAGTATATGACCAGGAGTCAAGTAGTTGACGAGGAGTCAAGTAGTTGACCAGGAGTCAAGTATATGACCAGGAGTCAAGTATGTGACCAGGAGTCAAGTATATGACCAGGAGTCAAGTATATGACCAGGAGTCAAGTAGTTGACCAGGAGTCAAGTAGTTGACCAGGAGTCAAGTAGTTGACCAGGAGTCAAGTAGTTGACCAGGAGTCAAGTAGTTGACCAGGAGTCAAGTAGTTGACCAGGAGTCAAGTAGTTGACCAGGAGTCAAGTAGTTGACCAGGAGTCAAGTAGTTGACCAGGAGTCAAGTAGTTGACCAGGAGTCAAGTATATGACCAGGAGTCAAGTAGTTGACCAGGAGTCAAGTAGTTGACCAGGAGTCAAGTATATGACCAGGAGTCAAGTAGTTGACCAGGAGTCAAGTATATGACCAGGAGTCAAGTATATGACCAGGAGTCAAGTATATGACCAGGAGTCAAGTAGTTGACCAGGAGTCAAGTAGTTGACCAGGAGTCAAATAGTTGACCAAGAGTCAAGTATATGACCAGGAGTCAAGTAGTTGACGAGGAGTCAAGTAGTTGACCAGGAGTCAAGTATATGACCAGGAGTCAAGTATATGACCAGGAGTCAAGTATATGACCAGGAGTCAAGTATATGACCAGGAGTCAAGTAGTTGACCAGGAGTCAAGTAGTTGACCAGGAGTCAAGTAGTTGACCAGGAGTCAAGTAGTTGACCAGGAGTCAAGTAGTCGACCAGGAGTCAAGTAGTTGACCAGGAGTCAAGTAGTTGACCAGGAGTCAAATAGTTGACCAGGAGTCAAGTATATGACCAGGAGTCAAGTAGTTGACGAGGAGTCAAGTAGTTGACCAGGAGTCAAGTATATGACCAGGAGTCAAGTATATGACCAGGAGTCAAGTATATGACCAGGAGTCAAGTATATGACCAGGAGTCAAGTAGTTGACCAGGAGTCAAGTAGTTGACCAGGAGTCAAGTAGTTGACCAGGAGTCAAGCAGTTGACCAGGAGTCAAGTAGTTGACCAGGAGTCAAGTAGTTGACCAGGAGTCAAGTATATGACCAGGAGTCAAGTAGTTGACCAGGAGTCAAGTAGTTGACCAGGAGTCAAGTATATGACCAGGAGTCAAGTAGTTGACCAGGAGTCAAGTATATGACCAGGAGTCAAGTAGTTGACCAGGAGTCAAGTATATGACCAGGAGTCAAGTAGTTGACCAGGAGTCAAGTAGTTGACCAGGAGTCAAATAGTTGACCAGGAGTCAAGTATATGACCAGGAGTCAAGTAGTTGACGAGGAGTCAAGTAGTTGACCAGGAGTCAAGTATATGACCAGGAGTCAAGTATATGACCAGGAGTCAAGTATATGACCAGGAGTCAAGTAGTTGACCAGGAGTCAAGTAGTTGACCAGGAGTCAAGTAGTTGACCAGGAGTCAAGTAGTTGACCAGGAGTCGAGTAGTTGACCAGGAGTCAAGTAGTTGACCAGGAGTCAAGTAGTCGACCAGGAGTCAATTAGTTGACCAGGAGTCAAGTAGTTGACCAGGAATCAAGTAGTTGACCAGGAGTCAAGTAGTTGACCAGGAGTCAAGTAGTTGACCAGGAGTCAAGTAGTCGACCAGGAGTCAAGTAGTCGACCAAGAGTCAAGTAGTTGACCAGGAGTCAAGTAGTCGACCAGGAGTCAAGTAGTCGACCAGGAGTCAAGTAGTTGACCAGGAGTCAAGTAGTTGACCAGGAGTCAAGTAGTTGACCAGGAGTCAAGTAGTTGACCAGGAGTCAAGTAGTTGACCAGGAGTCAAGTAGTTGACCAGGAGTCAAGTATATGACCAGGAGTCAAGTAGTTGACCAGGAGTCAAGTATATGACCAGGAGTCAAGTAGTTGACCAGGAGTCAAGTAGTCGACCAGGAGTCAATTAGTTGACCAGGAGTCAAGTAGTTGACCAGGAGTCAAGTAGTTGACCAAGAGTCAAGTAGTTGACCAGGAGTCAAGTAGTTGACCAGGAGTCAAGTAGTCGACCAGGAGTCAAGTAGTCGACCAGGAGTCAAGTAGTTGACCAGGAGTCAAGTAGTCGACCAGGAGTCAAGTAGTTGACCAGGAGTCAAGTAGTTGACCAGGAGTCAAGTAGTCGACCAGGAGTCAAGTAGTTGACCAGGAGTCAAGTAGTTGACCAGGAGTCAAGTAGTCGACCAGGAGTCAAGTAGTTGACCAGGAGTCATGTAGTTGACCAGGAGTCAAGTAGTTGACCAGGAGTCAAGTAGTTGACCAGGAGTCAAGTAGTTGACCAGGAGTCAAGTATATGACCAGGAGTCAAGTAGTTGACCAGGAATCAAGTATATGACCAGGAGTCAAGTAGTTGACCAGGAGTCAAGTAGTTGACCAGGAGTCAAGTATATGACCAGGAGTCAAGTAGTTGACCAGGAGTCAAGTAGTTGACCAGGAGTCAAGTAGTTGACCAGGAGTCAAGTAGTTGACCAGGAGTCAAGTATATGACCAGGAGTCAAGTAGTTGACCAGGAGTCAAGTAGTTGACCAGGAGTCAAGTAGTTGACCAGGAGTCAAGTAGTTGACCAGGAGTCAAGTAGTCGACCAGGAGTCAAGTAGTTGACCAGGAGTCAAGTATTGGACTTTTGAGGGAAATAGTGTGAGGAAAGTGGATGACTTATGAGGGACTTGGCTGATTTTCTCTGTCATACAATGAAGATTAAAGACATGGAGAATATTCATGTCAGCAGTTAGTGTTCTCTTCTTGTTACCATTTACATATAATATATGTTATTTGTTTTCTCTGTGGTCTCCCTGGTGGTCTGCCCTCTAACAGGTAAGTGCTTGCTGTGAAAATTGTTTTTCTTAAATGATATTCTTATTCCCAATTGAAGCACGTGAGACCTACGTCGCTTAAATGTTAGCATGTTACTTTCATTAATAAATGTTAGTGATTAAACTGTAACTCTTATTTATACAGGGTGTGATCAGACTGAGAGTAACTGGAACTGACAATGATGGAGTGACTCAATGCTCATTTCGACAGGAACTTCAACAGTTTACTGCTTGCAAACCATGGAATTCAGTTTTTGAGGTAAATTATTTTTTATGTCTACATAAATTAAAATTAAAATGCCTTACTCACAAATGTTTTATACACTTATAGTTGGGTTAGTTAATTCAAATTTCCAGTAAATTGTTTACTTATAGGAAGATAGAATAATAATATAACATGTAATTCCCTTCACCTGGACTCTAGGAGACTCGAACCGTGGACCTCACGTGTGTGAGGCAGAAGCTTTATCGACGGAGCTATTGAGGAGTCTTAATAAGGAAAGTTTCCAGAAGCAGAATCCTGCTGCCAAACTGGAATTTTAAATTTTCCCCTGACTACTACTGCAGCTCAGAGGAATTAGTGATCCACGCTCACATCATAACGTGGGCGTTACTACGTCGTTTACATGACGCGCGAGTGACTCACTAATTCCTAATAACATTAAAGGATTATGGTCAGATTTGACCAAAATTGGATGACCATTACTCGTCAAATAAACGTCAAAGTGTTGAACAGCGCTCACCAGGGCCAATGTCTCTTTCTCTATCACTGAATAGTTTCGTTGACAATCACTTAATTTCTTGGAATAATAAGCCACAAGGTGTTCTACCCCTTTTGAATTCTTCTGTGATAACACTGACCCGATACTGTAATCTAAAGCATCAACGGTTAATATGAATCTGTCCTCGAAATTAGGGGACATGAGAATAGGAGATGATTTCAGTACGGCTTTTTGGCTTCCAAAATCTATCAGACAGTACTTGGTCCACACGAACTTTGCTCCCTTCTTCAGGAGGGAGCAAAGCCTATTGCAATGCCTCTTTGCCACAGGCATTGCAATAGTTGAGAGTTTAGAAATGAACTTAGGGTAAAATCCAGCCATACCCCGGACCCGCAGAACCTCCTTATGTGTTGAAGGGGTCGGATTCTGAACGACGGCTTCTACGTTGCTGTTCTTAGGGCCGATCATTCTCCACTAACCACATGTTCTAAAAAGATAAGAGGTTATAACAAATTCCGACTTATGCAGATTGACTATCAACCGAGCTTGTTGAATAGCCAAAAGAAATGCGTCCAGATGTCGTAAATGGTCTTCTCAGTTTGAGTCGTAAATCAACACGTCATCTATGTTGACCATTGCATTCTCTACGTCGTGTAATATAATAGCCATCAATCGCTGAAATATAGAGACGACATTTTTCATTTCAAATGGCATCACTTGACACTCAGAAAGACCATCAGGAGTTACAAAAGCAGAAATAGGTTTGGCACGCTCTGTCAGAGGTACCTGCCATTATCCCTTGAGGAGCTCGAACTTAATGAGGAAGGTGGATGTACCAATGGTATCAATACACACTTTTATCCTGGGAAGTGGATATGTATTAGCTACTAGTAATAGGCATCCATCAGTCTCGGGAGACTATGGAGTTTCTCTCTGGTTGACGGTCTGGAGTGGCCTCTCCAGGGCGCAAAGCCAGGGTAGGTTGATATGGAGAAGAAGCTATTTCCCATGTAGCAGGTTCCCCCTCTCCACGGCGCCGAAGGTCTCCAATGGAAAGGCAAACGCCAATACGATTTGTTCCATCGTCGTCACAGGAACTGTGAGCTCCGGAATTGACCTTGAAGTTGGTAAAAGAAGGCGCAGGGACCCCAAACCCGGAGACCGCCGTGGTCGGGGCCGGAGAAGAACCACCACAGCAAGGGCAAGAACGACCCCAGCTTCCTGAAGCAGAGCTTGGGACTGCACGAGTCCCATGAGGTTTTTTTTATTATTATTATTTTCTACCACAGACGTGGCCACACATTTCCAATGCTAACCAGCATATATACATTTTCTTCTGTCCTCCATGGACAGACAGGGTTAGACATGTGTTAAACATATAGTTCAAGGGTTGGTGGACGTCCCGGTCCCGCACCTACGGGTTCCAGACAGAGATAATCACAGCCCTCCTTCAACCGAGGTCGGCTTCCGTCAAGACCAAGCAGAAGGAAGAGTGATATTTATTAAATGCAATTATTATATTTATTAAATGCAATTATTATATTTATTAAATGCAATTAACAATTATTATTATAATAAATGTTATAATAATATAATTATTTAATAATTATCACTCTTCACTGAGTGATACTATGACATTGTTAACCTGTCTGTAATCTATGCATAACCTTAGCTCATTACCAGGCTCGGGTACTAGAAGATCGGGGTGTGAGATTTTGATCTCAGACAGAAGGACTGCACAGAAGTAATCATGTAAAGTATCAGATGTGAGATTATAACTTCCAAATGAAATATAGGCGAGAGCATCCGGTAGAGTCCAATTTCCTGGTACTCCTATCCACTAGGTTGTTAGCTCCTCAATTGCTTGTAGGAATCTTAAGAGTAACTATGAGGTTCTCACACCGAAATTATATATATTCAGTGACTGGCCTTTCACTAGGTTCGAATCTAGCAGCCGACACAGATTAAGTGCAAGATATCTGGAGCAGCTTATAGAGGACAATGATTAAAGACAGTACACTTGAAAGGTATTGGCATAAAGTCACTTATTTGGCAACGACAACAGTTTATTAACAAAACATAATAATATTCAAGGGACAACAATTTAGCGATACGTTAATGTCCTGAGTGACACTTCACAGCTAACAATGCCAATGCAGTTGGATGACATCCCACCGCTCTCGGCTGGTATAATGAGAGCACGTCTCACCTCTCTTCCACGGCTAAGGAAGGACAACATGAGCTAACTAAGCACCTGTATCCACTCGGAGTCAATTGCAATAAAAATACATGCAATAGAAAACAATTGGAACAATCCAAACCAATAACAAAACAATCAAACAAAAGAAAACTTATCACTGAGACAGTCTTCAGTATATAAAATTAATTACGTTTATACATGCTTCTATGGACGGCAAGCAATTAAAGACAATTAACCAATTAGGTTAAAGTTCTATTACATAGAGAAGAACAATTGATTACATTCAATTAAATCGTAATAAACAATTACTTAATTAGATTAATTAATTACGTTAACTGCAGTCACCTAGATAGTTATCCGAGATAATTTACGTTAAGTACAATCTGTCACTCAGACAGTCAATCTATCAAAACAGTAATTCTTCACAGTAACTACTCTGTTACAAAGACAATTAAACAATCAGTGAGTAATTACATTAATTCCTGTCACACAGACAGTTAATCAATCAAGATGAATTACGTTAAATGACGCTATCACACAGATAACTTGCCTAACAAGATATAGTTAACACTTTAGTGATTACAGTTTCCAGGCCTTAGACCCGGACCAGCTTCCTACGCTGTTCCTTTACGATCTGTCCCGTGGTGTCTCCCTCCAGGTTCTCCATCTGGTGTTTTCCCCCTTCCTCCAAATTCTGCCATGTCTCCTGTGTCTTCTTTTCCATGTCACCCCCCATCCTTCTTCCTTCCCCTCCCCCCAGTCTCTTGGTCCTCCACTCCGCCTGTCTGTCCAGCCTGTTGTCCATCATCCTCCCAGTAATCTTCATGGTGTTCTCTCCTGTTCTTCTTCTCCTGTTTAGACAATTGAGTCTGTCTCCCAGTATGTTGTTGCTGGAACACCGTTCTCTTTGAGTCAGAAACGTAAGCCTGGCTCCTCTCCTTCCTCCTCCCAGGTGGGTAAGAAGGCATCGCTTTCATCCTTGCCCCCCCCCCCCACTGACTCTCTCGCTCCGTCCCCTACCATTTCAGTGGTCGGCCCCCTGTCCCAGCTATGGCGGTTTCTTTAGCTCGTGATTCCCTCTCGGTTGCTGCTCCTGCTGAAGTGCGCTCCCAGGTTTATGCACCCCCCCCCTCCTCCTGCCGTCCTTGACTGCCCCTCTTGGTTGTCTTCCCCTCCTCCGGAACCTGTCCGTCTGCCTCTGGTCTGACCTCCTGCTCCCTGTACTCCATCCCTATTAGGTTTACCCATGCCCCCTAACCCTGATTTTCACTGACCTGAGCTTATATAATATGTTGTGTTCTTCTTTTCCTTTGTTTCTTCATTGTTCTCTGTTGCTGTCCTCTCTCTTTTTGACAATGTCTATTCTTCAATGGAATATTCGTGGATTTCATGCCAACTTCTGATTACACAGTTTTTACCACCTTGTGTATGTCTCCAGGAGCCGATACTTAGTGCTCGTCCTGGTCCCTTTCGTGGTTATTCCTTTCTCTCTCTCTCTCCCCCCCCCCCCCTTTCCCTTCCCTAGCTTTTGCTAGGGCTCATAACTCTGCAGCTCACTTGATTCGTACTGACATTCCCTTCGTCTCCTTACTTTTTCAATCGCCTATTTAATGTTCTGAACCTCGTGTCTAAATGACTAAATGGTATATGGTCTGTTCCATTTATCTCCGCTCAAATTTTTTCGCTTTCTCTTCCTGATCTTAAGCACCTACTGGACTCCTTGCCGAAGCCTGTGCTCCTGTTGGGTGATTTCAACTGTCGATATACCCTTTAAGATGATGTTCCGACAAACACCTGAGACAAACAAACAAACTGGGGTGATGTTCTGACAAACACCTCCTTCTTGAACCGTTCGTCCTCTCTTCTTCCCTGTCTCTTCTGAGTTCTGGAGAACCCACTCATGTGGACTCTCGATCTCGCACCCTTTCCTGTCTTGATCTTTCTGCTTGTCGTCTGTTTACTTTGATTTCACGTGGCGGGTTCTTGATGACCTCCATAACAGTGACCATTTCCCCATCCTTGTTACCTTTTTCGCTTTCACCCTCCCCTCTCCTTCCCTAGGTGGCAGTTTGCCAAGGCTGACTTGAACATAATCACCCTCCGTGCTACTCTTTCCGACCTCTCCATTCTGCCTCTCCCTCGCTCTCTCCTTCTTTTTCATGACACCGTCGTCGACGCTGCCCTCAGCTCTATTCCTCGCTCTGCCTCCGAGGGCAGGCGGAAGGGCATTCCCTGGTGGAATGCAGACTGTGCTCGGGCTGTCCACTGTAAGCGTGCAGCCTGGAAGAAACACCGAAAAAAAAACTAGTGGAGCGAAAAAAAACTAGTGGAGCATCTGGAGCGAAAGAACTTTGTAACACAACAGCAGCATGGGTTCAGGAAAAGCAAATCATGCCTCACAGGATTAACTGAATTCTTTGAACAGGTAACACAAATCAGGCAAGATAGAGAGGGCCAGGCAGACTGAATATTTTTGGATTGCCAGAAAGCCTTTGACACAGTACCACATATGAGACTAGTACACAAGCTGGAGATGCAGGCTACAGTGAAAGGGAAGGTACTCCATTGGATAAGGGAGTACCTAAGCAACAGAAGACAGCGAGTCACTGTGAAGGGGGGAGGTCTTAGATTGGAGAGGTGTCACCAGTGGAGTTCCGCAAGGTTCAATTCTTGGACCTATACTGTTTCCGATATACGTAAATGATCTCCCAGATGGTTTAGAATCGTTCCTCTCATTGTTTGCTGATGATGCAAAAATTATGATGAGGATTATGACAGAGGAAGATAGTATGAGGCTACAAGATGGCCTAGTCAAACTGAATGAATGGTCCAACAAATGGCTACTAAAGTTCAACCCAAGTTATTGTAAGGTAATGTAACTAGGCAGTGGAAACAGGAGGCCAGACGCAAGATATCGAATGGGTGAAGTCCTTCATTAAACGGACAGCGAGAAAGATCTAAGAGTTGATATCACACCAAACCTATCTCCTGAAACCTACATAAAAAGAATAACATTGGGGGCGTATGCAAGGCTGGCTAACGTCAGAGTTGCCTTCAGTAACCTGCGTAAGAAATCATTCAGAACCTTGTATACCCCATATGTACGACCAATCCTGGAGTATGCGGCCCCATCATGGAGCCCGTATCAAGTCAAGGACAAGACAGCTTGAAAACGTTCAGAGGTATGCCACTAGGTTAGGCCCAGAAATAAGAGGCATGAGTTACGAGGAAAGGCTGCGAGAAATGCACCTCGCGACTCTGGAAGACAGAAGAGTAAGGAAAGACGTGATTACTACCTACAAAATTCTCAGAGGAATTGACAAGATAGATAAGGATAATCTGTTTAACACTGGTGGTACGGGAACAAGGGGGGGCACAAGTGGAAACTGAGTACCCAAATGAGCCACAGGGACGTTAGAAAGAACTTTTTCAGTGTCAGAGTAGTTAGTAAATGGAATGCACTAGGAAGTGATGTGGTGGAGGCTGACTACATGCACAGTTTCATATATAGATATGATAGAGCCCAGTAGGCTCAGGAATCTGTACACCAGTTGATTGACAGTTGAGAGGCGGGACCAAAGAGCCAAAGCTCAACTTCCGCCGCAAGCACAACTAAGTGAATACAATTAGGTGAGTAGGGCAGTGGCGTGAAAGACTGTGTCCCACTAATGGCTGTAATTAAGTTATTTCACATCGATAAATATCTAGCACACTGGGGAACAATGGCTAGGCCACTATTCTCCACCCACGTAGCGCTAGGCTCATGGATGGTGATGCATGGGAATTGATAACTGAAGATTATCCCGGGCAGTCTATTGCACTCCGCATGGAACACGTGTGGAGTTACACTTTCTGTCTCTCAGTATCACTCGTATTTCGTTAACTTTGATCCCAAACGATACCGGATTCAGTAGACGGACGCACGGGATGAAATTGGGATGTCGAGGTAAACTTTAGGTCGCGTTTAGACGGGTTTTCCTGGTTTCTGGCCGAGAGCTAAGGAATTCACGTCTTATTTATTTATTTATGCATATACAAGAATTGGGATTGTGAGGATACATAATATGGTAATTACAATCTTGTAAAGCCACTAGTACGCGCAGCGTTTCGGGCAGAATGAGTGAAGGTGAAGTGATGAGTTCTGAATGCTGGGAACACCGAGAGGCGGCCTAGGCCAGCGGCATCGCACACAGTTTTCATTGGCATTCGAAATGGCCCAATCTGAGACCAGGGACCAAGGTCTCCTCCAACCAGGGCCTTCCCTTGGGTGACGCGGTACCTCGTGCCGTCACTGGAGGGGGCCTGTGTTTACGCGATCTTTGGACAGGTCCTGACCTGCCAACCACAGGCACTCCCACTACCATTTCACTCTAGAACTGGATATTTGCATCCTTAAAGTTTATGCTGTAATTTATATTTCACTTGCTGTAAACGCCACGATGGCCATCGTGGTTTTAAGAGACAGCTGATGACATACGCTGTCTCCAGATACCCGTAGTCATCCTCATAAAGGGGATGACCACGGGCTAATACTTGGGGTGATAAATTATGTAGAAGCATGTAGTCCACCTCACGTCTTACCACCTCCTTCTTGCGGGGATTGAGTCTGTAGGGATGCTGCTTTATCAGTTTACCGCCCACCTCAAGGATAACGCCGTGCTTCAAGACACGTCAGACACGGAACATTTCTGATAATAGACTTATATTGCGTTATTAACTCAATTAAGGATCTTTGTTGCTCTTCAAGCACGTGAGTTAACTTAGTAGGCAAATTTAGTCGTGTTACAAACCTGACACCATCGTCGGAGCATGGAGCAGCAACATACAAAGTCGAGAGAAACCCACCTAATATGACACTTTGCTTTCCTTCAGTAGGCACTTCCTTGGGTAATGTGCTCTTCAAAATCAGAGATTGGGCTGCTCCACTATCTCTCAGAATTACTACTGACGTGCTATACTGGTCATTCGATACATACCCTTTCGAAGTATAGGGGTAAACAATCCTGGTTTCTCTCTCCTATTTGTTCACAGGGAATGGGTTTCAACTGGTAGTGTCACATAACTCACCAGCATAACTTCCCTATGCGGGTCGTTACCTGCCCTGCTCTTACACTTACCAGACACGTGTTCTTTCTTCCCGCACGTCAAACACACTTTGTCTCTCCTTGAGCTTGTTCGTCTCAGACTACCTGGGGTGAAGTTTTCTCTTCACGGCACCATGGGGAATGGTTCACTCCTCCTGCTTGAGTTGGTCTTGGAAACATATCTTGTAGAGGGCCTATGAGTTAAAATACATTCTTCAGCCATGGTGACCGCAGCACCCAATGTCTCTTCTTGCTGTGTCTCCAAGTGCGTTTTCAGACCATCTGATAGACACTACTTGAAATCTTCCAACGGGATAAGTTGTTCCAGCTGTTCCTTAGTCTCAACCTTCCAAGACGCACACCAATCATAAAATAACTGTTCCTTAATGCAAGCCAATCTCTTAAAAGTGTGCTCTGCTGTTTTGTTAAGGTTACGTAACTTCTGTCTATATGCTTCAAGCACCAACTGACAAGCCATCACCACTACCTTCTTGATAGCGTCATAACAACTAGACTGACTTACGGACAGTGTGGAGTACGCTGTTTGGGCCTTCCCAGTTAGCAGTGATTGAATCATAATAGCCTTATTGTCCATAGGCCAGTCCAATGAGGCAGCTATTTTCTCGGAGGCAGCAAAGAACTTTCTTTCTTTCTTTCTTTCTCTCCTGTCTTTCTCTTCTGTTTCTCCCCCTGTCATGAAATCTATGTTCTTTTCTTCTTTTTCTCCTTTTCTTCTCTTTCTCGCTCTTTTTCTTCTCTCTCTACTTCTATAGTTTCCCTTCGATTTCACGATTTATTTCTAATTCTCGCATTTTCACTGTCAATAGGCATACATTAGGTTCACCTGTGTCACTCGCACCATCACTTCCCAGGTGTTCCTTTTTAGTGGAGTCCAAATCACTCGCTACTTTGCTACAGACTAGACTTTCCTGTTTGTCTTCTGGTTTCAAAGGTCTATTCATTTATGATAGGATCTTGTTCTCTTACTTTTAGTTCAAGGTAGGCGCTTATCAACACTAGTTTTGGTTTCCTTTAAAACTTCAATTTGGAGAGGCAGTTCTCGTTGTTTATGAACGCCTGAACAACGTCTAGTGTATCAATAGTAGTTTTCTCCACCATTGCTTACGCTCCTAACACTGCACGTAAACACAAAAAAGGAATCTGTACAAGATTCATTTTGTCAATGCAATGGGAAATATTGAATTGCAATCGTAACATATTTAGTATAGCATGAGTTGCTATTGCGTGCAACAGATGGCGCAGTTAAGAAAAAAGCATGTTTTTACCTTTAACAGGTGTGGCATCTATATAATAGGCATATAAAAACACACCCATATTCGAATGGAACGTTGTGTCACAATTTCAAGGCAATCGATAAAGAACTTTCGGAGATTGCAGTGTGTGTTGCTCTTTTGTCCAAATTATGGCGCTGTTTTTTAAAAAAACATATTTTTCCTTTCACAGGTAAAGCATGTATATAGTAGGTATATAAAAACACGCGCCTATTGGAATGCAACGTTGTCAAAATTTTAAAGCAATGGGTAAAGAGGTTTCGTAGATTTCCCTCACATGAAAAAAAGCTTCATAAAAGCTTTTTTTTCCCTGTCTTAGACAAGACATCTATATAGTAGGGGGGTACCACCTCTGGTGCAATTATAGGGACCCACAGCCTCAGAGAAGGGAACACAGAGTATTCAGGGAAAAACTTGCCATTTAACTCTGAATACGTAAGAGTGTTCGCTTCTCCTACCACCCCCCTTTTTTATGGTGTACACTTTATTATGGAAGGTTATACAGTTACATATCTGATTTTATACAAAAAATGAACATTAAAAGGACACACAAAAAAGTTCGCTTCCTAGAGGCTGTAGATTTCCTCGAACTCCTCCGACGCCGGGCAGGAACCGAGGATGCAGCGAGCATTCCCCCTCTGGATTGCGACACTAAGGCGCTGAAAGAGAAAACTTGCTGCTCTAGGGTCTCTTGTGGTGTCAATGAGCTTGGAACCAAGATCCTTAAGAAACCTTCTTGCACTCTCTCCCCATGGGCCTAGGGTCTCAGACCCTATTGGAACGAAGTTGTACCGATGATCTAATTGCCTGTACTTGGCTGACTATTCTCTTTTTCTGTGTGTCGCCGCGGCTCCTGCTGTGCCGGCAGAGAGGATGATGTATGTGGTTGCCAGGGTGGATACACAAGTATAGTCCCATGCCAACTGTCTGCCACCCTTCCACGGTCGCAGTGTGATTCCGTCTGGTCGGCCGGCAAAGCTAACAGAGTCACGGTTCAGTAGGTTGCGGGGCTCTCTCTCCGCTGGACACTGAGCAGAGGCAAGGCTTCTTTTAATGATGTCATTGACTTCGTCGTGTCTAGTGTGCCAACCACCAGATTTTCCACAGTGCAGGCCATGCAATCCATATTCGTCAGCATCTGCCTCGCCGCAAATACACCTATGAACAGTGTGGATAGGGGCAGCAAGACGGAGAGCGACTGCAATACGGAACTCCTGCGGATCAAGACATGTGCCTGTCGCAGACATTGGGACTGCCAAAAGGAAGTCCCCTGCATGGGGAGCCTGCACAGCTGTGAGGCGTGCACGATCACTGGGGGTTGTTGCTGCCTCCAGCAAAGCTGTGGCTTCTTTGTCTACAATGGGGCTGTCCCAACTGGATTGTTTCTTGGCTTTCGGCATGGCTGGTCTGAGTGCTGGGTCTGCCATGGCACCCAATTTCGTGTCGCATTCCGTGTAGTGGGGGTCCTGTATCCCCGCTACATCACTCAGGGTGTCAGGTAGAATTTCCTTAACCAGGTCATCTGATGCCGAGGAGGAAGACAGGAAGGCTGGGACAGCAATTTGGGTAGCCGTGCGGACACCCTAGCCACCGAGCCTAACAGGAAGAGTAGCTTGTTTCCACTGGCATTCGTTGAGGGAGAGGTTAACAACTTTTTCCAGCATGGTCTTCAGTAAGAGGTCATACTCTTCAAGCTTTCGGCTGTCGTAAGATGGGGCGCACCTCAGAAAGTAGGTTAGCCTCGGAAGGGATAGGCATTTAGTGAGGAGATAAAAAGCATCGTGGGCATCGATGTCACCTATTCTGTCGTCCATCCTCCTAAGGTCAGCGATTTTCTTGTCAAGGATCTCCTCAATGGCGTTAGACCCGAGGGGGACTCCAAGGAGGGTGCTGTTCTCGGCCCTAATGACATGGGCTCAAGGCAAGGCAGACCTTATTCTTGCTACGATGTCTGGGTTGGAAGAGACTACTTCACACTTGGAAGGGTTCAGGACAAGACCCAGGCTTACTTCTTGCTCCCTTATTTTCCTGATATCTGCCAAGAGGTGGTCTATGGTGCCAGCTATAGTGCCATCATCCAAAAACCAGATGTTGAACTCGCTGGACAAGCTTTCGGTGATTTCTTTTAAGACTAAGCAGAAAAGAAGGGGAGCAAGAGGATCACCTTGCTGAACACCTTCACATGATCTGATTTCATGTTCACCAAAGAGCAGTTTGGACTCACCACTGTAGCACGATAGTATGAACGGGTAGAGGGACCGGAAATGGCGATGCACGGCACAAAGTACTGCATCTCTTCTGACCATGTTGAAGGCATTCTTAAAGTCCAGTTTGAGCAGGGCCTTTTCATCAGAAATGTTGGTGATGTATGCTCGTGCTGCATGGGCAGCCGCTTCACAGCCTTGGGGGATTCCAAATCCTAGCTGGATTGGTTTCAGCAATAGCAGCAATTTCTATATAGTATGTATATAAAAACTCGCTCGCAGCGAATGGAACGTTGTATGAAAATTTTAAAGCAAACGGTGAAGATCTTTTGGAGATTTGTGATTTTGAACAAGCGAATATTTACATTTTTATTTATAAAGATTGTGTGATATTTTATTGGAATTGAGCTTTTTTGTTTACCATATCATTCATTTCGTAGGCATATTTTTTTATTTCGTTTTTTTTAACTGTTTTTCTTATGATCAAATCCACAAGGACCATGAAAAGGATTCGAACCTGCGCCAAAGAGCATCCCTTAATCGACGCTGCCTTAATCGACTAATCGACTGATCCCAGCATCTGGGATGCTCTTGGGCGCCGGGTTCGAATCCGTGACGCAACCTGTCCTCTTAAAAAGAACGTCGTTTTTGGCCGTTTGCCCGTACGGCCGAATATGGACGTAATTTGAAAATGAAAAATGAAAATATATTTGGAATTTTTTTTTCAACAATAGTAAGTTAAGGGTCCTCTGATAGGTTAGATGGGCAGGAAATTCTCAAAGTTTCAAAACGTTATGAAAAACGTTAATGGAAAGAATCCTCTTCTAAGCTTGCCGAGTAAGCCGGACGACTCAAACAGAAGACGGAACAGTACGTCACTTTTGTGAGTCGATTTCATTTCAAATTACGTCCAAATTTGGCCATAGCGCGCATACGAGCGAAAAGTGACGTTATTTTTAAGAGGACGGTTTGCATCATGGTCCTTGTGGATTTGTTCATCCCATCCCTGCCCGTGTGTGGCAGTGCACAATAGAAAGTTGTTTTCACATATCCATACATTAAAATATTGATTGTAACCATGATATATATGTGCTTCAGCCTACAGTTTAGACCTATTGTCTTATGTATGACCCTCTGTCCTGGATGACAGTGAATAGCAGCATTATCCTCACTTTAATAAGACTATCAAAATCCTCAGATTAGGCAAAATTGTAATTAATTTTGTCAATAAAGATATTATGAATAAGTTCATTTGATACATCACACCATTATGATTTCTGTGTGTTTTTCCTATATTTCAGTGATGGGAACATCTTTTTGATGTGAAGTGCCTCGCAGATGTCAAGCCGCCTGCTATCGCTGTATGCCCACCGAATGAAGTGAAATCATCGATAGATACAGCGATAGCAGGCGGCTTGACATCTGCGAGGCACTACACATCAAAAAGTCAACTCCAGCAATCAACGGCCAATTAATGCACAACTATATTCTGCCCACTTCAAGACACTGTACCAATAAAAAAGTATCAAGAGGAAGAATGGGCCAATAGGCCCTTTGCAGTTACTTCCATTCTTATGTTCTCATATATCCAATTAATACCTATTGTTCTGCGTTCTGTCTTGTGTTTGTCAAAACTTTGTTCACCTCATCCAAAATTGTTGCAACATATCACCTCACCCAAGTGCGAGTATATAAGACGGATAAGCTGTTAAGTGTTAGCATAAGTAAAACTGATTAGTGTTTAAGGTTACAGTTGTGTGTGTAAACTAAAGTTTTTGAAAATGTAACAAGTTATTATGAAACGTATTCAAGCGTCGCGTCAGACTAAAAATAAAAAAGAATTTTGGAGAATTGATTTCTCAATTACCATCGACAGTAAAATGAAACGTAAAAAATATTGAGAAAATTCGTGTTAGAATTATTAATCTTACTTTCTCTGTCATATTTAACAACATACATACATACATTAATATATATATATATATATATATATATATATATATATATATATATATATATATACACACACATATATACACATATACATATATAAATATTTGTATATTATGTAAGGTTATACATTTACATAGTTTATTTACAAAAAATGAACATTAAAAGGAAATAAGGGGAAGTTTGTTTCCTAGAGGCTGTAGATTTCTTGGAACTCTTCGGACGCCAGGCAGGAACCGAGGATGCGGCGGGCATTTCCCCTCTGGATCGCGACACTGAGGAGCTGGAGGAGAAAACTTGCCACTCTAGGGTATCATGTAAAGTCAATGAGCCTGGAACCAAGAACCTTAAGAAATCTTATTGCAAAAGCTTGCTCAATGGACTAGGGTCTCGGCTCCTATTGTAACGAAATTGAATCATTGATCTAATTCCCTGTACTTCGTAGACTTGTGTCATTCTCTGAGGCTTCTGCTTGGCTGGCAGAGAGGTTGATGTATGTTGTTGCCAGGAGGGGGGGGGGGGGGGGGATACTCAAGTATAATTCCACGCCATCTGTCTGCCATCCTTCAAAGGGTGCAATGTGATTCCGTCTGGTCGGCCGGCAAAACTAGCAGAGTTAAGGTTCAATAGGTTGTGGGGCTCCCTCACCGCTGGACACTGGTGTTACGGCCACAATGGGTTGCAACCGAGTTCTTTGCTGGTGGAACTATAGTTCTGGTATCCGGCCCCAAGTTAGTAGTGGCTTTCAAGGAGTGAGCTCGGTAATGCAAGTAAAATACAAATGGGGAGGTGCATTGAATACGACACTTCATCAATTATTAATATATTCACATATAAACACTTTCCCATCACCTCATAATCCTAAAGGAAGTATTACTACACTTAATATGTACACAAGTGTCTCTCTCTTAGGACACTAAGCGTTCCTCGATGCTCAATCGATGCAGTCTTGTCAGCTACCGTGTTTCCTCAACACACAGTACCGTCCACAACCAGTACTGGGAAACACCAACGAGTCTACCCTGGCCATGGGCCAGCCAAAACACAGTCTCACTAGGTGCTCCTCGTGAACGCCCACAATCACTCTCCAGCCTGGTGCTGGCAGAGAACATCAGCCTCGCACTGCTGGGCCTCTTCACGTACAAATACAAGGGTAGTGAACCCCTGGCAGGAGCTTCTTGCAACTCGCTGGTTACACTCCTCCGTAGCACCTTAACTGCCAGTCGTCTCTTCCGTTAGCCAGTCCTGGGTACGACGAATTCTGTCACTGCCACTTCACAGGCAGACAGTAGAACACTACACTGTTCTTCTCCGGCGGCGGCTCACTGCTTCCTTAAAGAAGAATGGAGTAGAGCTATTGGCTGCCCTGGGTAGACTGACTGTCCTCGTACCACAGCTGCCCTACGTCGACTCTGTGGATACAGACACGTCATCAGTACACTGGTCAGTACTGGGGACACTAGGAAATAACACTTATGTACTCTGACATAGACATACAACTCCTCCTATAATAGATGGCGCTGATTTTCTAGGCGCCACCTCACCAGAGGTCAGCACCAGCTACCTCTCGAGCTGACTAGGACAGGAATCTAGCGCCTCTTGCTGGTATAATCCTGCCACCCTTAGATGGCATCGTCCATGTTGTGGGGGCTTCGGGAGCGGACTCACAGATGGCATTGGCGTCGCTTCTCCGTGGTCCGACGATGGAGTCGGGTTCGTAACAACTGGGCAAAGGCAAGGCTCCTCCTAATTATGTCATTGACTTCGTCGTGTCTAGAGCGCAAACCGACTGATTTTCCTCAGTGCAGGCAATGCAATCCATAATCGTCTGCATCTCCCTCGAAGCAAATACACTTATGAACAGTGTGGATAGGGGTAGCATGGCGGAGAGCAACTGCAATATGGAGGCTGCTGCGGATCAAGCTGTGTGCCGGTCGCAGACATGGGACTGCCTTTAAGAAGTCAACTGTGTAGGGAGCCTGCACAGCTTTGAGACGTGCACTATATACATATACATATATATTGATATTTGAAGCACACATTTATGGTAATAGTGATACTGTAACAGTAAGCATAGATACATAATTTTGGCGGTATGAATAATTCATAGTGCATTTGATTGTACTATGTTAACATAAATTAAATGCAGTAATCTTCCCTGCTGTAGCTGGAGATGCTGATGACATACTTTTGACAGTAATATGTGAACAAATTGTTTCAGGTTCTTTGTTATCCACACATGAGAGAACGAGGAAGAGGAATTGAAATTACAGCTAGAAATACCAGGTAAGATATTTCATATTGTTCAGTTTATCATTGGGGGTTTAATATTGTTTTGTTTATCATTAGAGATTAGTATTGTTAAGTTTAACATTAGAGTTTAATATTGTTTTGTTTATCATTGGAGATCAGGATTGTTCAGTTTAGCATTAGAGTTTAAAATTGTTCTGAGCATTCTTCTGAAGCTTCGACATCATTTGGAGAGTCCCTGGGAACATTATCACAACATCTAATGATGGAAGCCAAGTGAGGTGCTCTTCCAGATTAATAAACGTAAACTCCTTGGCTCTAATTCAGAGCTTTACACACATTACTTTAAGAAAGGATGCGTGTTACATCCAAAAGTTTGTCTTTTAATACATTTACACATATTTGGTCTTTCCTTCTCCTTCGTTAAAAAACTACGACATTGTAGTAAGTTTCTCCGTGTAATATAATTTTATGAAATATTTTGTTAACATAAACTTAAGGTTAGATTTAAATTAATGCATTGAAAAATAAATTAAAGTATATTTATAAGGATCACAGGGAATAAAGATGCAGCCAATGTGATTTTAAATGAAATTTTAATTAAGGTATAATTTTGGGAAAGCAGGAATAAAAACGGAAATTAAATAATGGGGAATACGAGAAAAACAATTAATATAGAAAGGTTATCATATGAGGATGGGTCTTTTCTTAGAAAATGAGGGACTGGATCTATGACTTAAAAATATTAAATGCTAGTAATGATTTATGTGAGAACGGAAGAAAGTGATGGGAAAATACCATCACAGAAAAGTTATAGCGAAATTAAATTACAGCCAAAATATTCCAAAGTTAGAAAAAATTGCCATATGCAGTAGAGAGTAGGAGCACATGACTGACAAAATTATAAACTGAATCCTTGACCAATGGAAGTGAAGAATAGCTCATCCACACCAGTTTTTGGAAATCTTGAAAGCAAACTGATTTTTCGAACTTTAGAATATGGGAAAAAGATAAATTTATCAGAGTTCAGAATATATGAGGAACAAATAAAAAAAAAATATTATGCATGATGTTGAAGGTACTGAGAGAAGGAGTTTAGTAGAATATCTTGTTAGAGTTTCTGAAACTGTGATTATGACGTGAAAAGGTAAATGTGAGACAACAGGAACGTTCAAGTGGTGATTTAAGCTTCAGTGTGGCCTAAACTATTGCGACAATGATAGAACTGTTATAATACAAACTGAGCAATTATAGTTCAAACGAAATTATTATAGTATGGATTGCGATAAGAATAAGATTATAGATTAGATTAAGCTAATATAGTAGTCTGAGCTACTATAGTACAAATTCAGCTATTGCAATAGTCTAAGCTTCCTAGTAACGAAATTTAATGTGTTTTATACATGTTATACACTTCATATTTAGTAATTGGAAGTAAACCATATGATATGCAGGAGATAAGAGAACAATGTTAACAATGAAAACATTATTTCTTCCTGAAGATTCATATACACATAATTCATAACATATTAGATATAACGTAGAATATTTCTAGTTATGATGTGAGGATCAAGTCTCTCCAATAAAAGCTGAATTAGTGATGTTTGCAAACAAATAAATAGTAAAATTAAGTCACAGGATAATGAAAACATATTTATGTTAGAATACCTGAACCTGAAATATTAGGGAGTGCATTTATACTTCATCCAGGCTAGAATTGCATGCAACATCACCATCCCGCAATGGTAGATGGCTTTAACAATGCAAGCTAGGGCTTGGCAAGACGTAAGTAGAGCGTACAAGATCAGGGTGCGAGTTATCTGGTGAGGTGCGAGTTATCTGGTGAGGTGCGAGTTATCTGGTGAGGCTCCAGCTTTGGGGAATTCCTCATCGACCGGCTACACTTTTTTCCGAATCAGGGTGGTCATGGACGTCCTTCGGTGCTGAGGATTCACTATAATGGTGTTCCCGCCGGACTTTATACACAACACAGTTTATAGTGCAGGGGTTTAGTTGTGGGAGCCTTTGAACCTCGTACTGAGGGCACCTCACATGTTCAGGTTAGCAGTGTGCAGAGAGGGGTTTATGTAAACACATATGTAATCTATAAATACGTACTAATACACAGGGAGCATTCATTACGGTAAGATTGGAGTTTATCGAAGCTAATCAGATTCAGATTCAGATGTTTATTCAGGTAAGGTATATACATACAAGTGATGTTACATTAATGGATTGATATATAGATAGAGCTAGTACATACAATGCCTAAAGCCACTATTACGCAATGCGTTTCGGGCAAATAATATTATGTCAGAGACACTTGGAAGCCTCACTGATCGATGACCATATTATAATTGCCGAAAATACTGTCTTAACATTTCTACCAACCAGTCAAGACGGCTTACCTGTCACTACCGGTCACTAAGGTCTTATGCGAGTTCCTTCTTGATACTCAGGAACGGTAATGACATGCACAGTCATCAAGGGTAGTGACCTGTCAACTGACAGTCATCATGGGTAGTGACCTGTCAACTGACAGTCATCAAGGGTAGTGACCTGTCAACTGACAGTCATCATGGGTAGTGAAGTGTAAACTATCAGTCAACAAGGGTACTGACCTGTCAACTGACAGTCATCAAGGGTAGTGACCTGTCAACAGACAGTCATCAAGGGTACTGACCTGTCAACTAACAGTCATCAAGGGTAGTGACCTGTCAGCAGACAGTCATCAAGGGAAGTGACCTGTCAACAGACAGTCATCAAGGGAAGTGACCTGTCAACTGACAGTCATCAAGGGCAGGGACCTGTCAACAGACAGTCATCAAGGGCAGGGACCTGTCAACAGACAGTCATCAAGGGAAGTGACCTGTCAACAGACAGTCATCAAGGGAAGTGACCTGTCAACTGACAGTCATCAAGGGCAGGGACCTGTCAACAGACAGTCATCAAGGGCAGGGACCTGTCAACAGACAGTCATCAAGGGCAGGGACCTGTCAACTGACAGTCATCAAGGGAAGTGACCTGTCAACTGACAGTCATCAAGGGCAGGGACCTGTTGTCACGGGGGTGGGCTGGGGCTCTGCTAGCAATCGATATTAAGCCAAAGACTTACAGGGAAATTTTTAAGGGAAGCAAATTGAATTCTTATATAACTTACTATTACCTATAGGAGAAATAACCTAATTCAAACCATGTTTTCTGAGAGGAAAAACGTTTTTTTTTTTTTGCCCCATGATACTGGAAATTAACATCATAGTTTTACACAAGCCTCATATGAGAGCAAAGTCAATTTTCAGAAGTACCTACAACACATTGCCAATTTTATATAAATTCTAAACTTATAACCAAGCATATCCCAGTGACCACTTGGTCAACCAGGCTATTGCTTGCTCTAGCATCACTGGGCTGATCTGGCATGCTCATTGTAAGACTTGGCATATCCCCACCAGTTGGACATACTCCGTCGGGGACGATAAAATTGGTACTATGAGTGTGGCGGATGAGTACAAGTACTTAGGAATACTTATCGGGGCCGGAGGCAGACGCATATCCTATGGTTCCCTGTTTGAGGACGGTCTGACTAACATCACTAACGCCCCCCTCAAACGCCAACAGAGGTTATACCTACTTAAACAAGACCTAATCCTCAAGCTTGTTCTCGGACGCGTGTTTATGGCGGATTTAGCGAGGCTTGACAGGCAGTTGCGGCACGCCGTTCGTGGCTGGTTGTGACTGCCTCACGATACCCCTAATGCCTTCTTTCATACCGACGTAAAGGACGGTGGACTAGGAATTCCCGACTTTACTACATCATTCCGCCTACAAAAGAACAAGCGGCTCGGGACGTTGGTAGAGTCGGAGGATCCGGTGATAGTGGCTATGGCTCTTCTACCCGCATTCCAAGCACGAATGCGTCGATGGGTAGACCTGACCACGGCCGCCGGAACCCCCTTTAACAGAACGGCTGAGCGCTCTAGAAGTTGGAAAGCAAAACTGTATAGGATGGTTGATGGTGCCGGCCTTGCATCTACTTGTGAGGTTCCTTCTTGCCATAAGTGGGTCTCATCCGGTACCCGTCAGCTAAGCGGATGAGATTTTGCTTATGCCTTCCAGATTAGGGTAAACGCTGTAGCCACTCCGTCTAGAACAGCTAGGGGTAGACCCGAGGCTTCTGGTCTCTGCAAGGCTTGCCCGAGACCAGGAACCTGGGCCACATATCCCAGGCATGCTATAAGACGCACGGAGCTCGGGTGAAACGTCATGCCAATATCACTCGGTTCATAGCTGGTCGCCTGCGGCAGAGAGGTTTCGAGGTGGAACGTGAGGTTCATATACCGGATGGAAGGGCCTTCTGCAAGCCCAGCATCATCGCTTGCAAAGGTGACGAAGCCTTCATATTGGACACCCAGGTCTCTGCTGATAACGTCCCTCTCTCCCGTCCACATCAGAGTAAGTGCGACAAATACGGCACCCAGAGATCCTTCAAAAGGTCAGGGAATATACCGGGAAGCACACAGCACCCGCCTCATCGATAATCCTTAATTGGAGAGGAGCATGATACAAGGAGAGTGCACACGGACTTCAGGATATGGAACACACCAAGAGCGACTTTGAGACTTGCTCTATGAAAGCCCTAACCTGGACATATTCCATCTACAGAATATGGTCCAAATCCACATCAAGGGGGCATACATGACAACCCTCCCGCTCCGGGGCCTTGCTAGGAGCTTTCGCTTTGAATTGTTTTCCATGTATGCTGCTGTCAAGTCACCAATACTGCCGGTTAGGCAGCTTGTTGTTTTGCCCTCAGCTTTAATTCTTTTTTAATGGCATACTGTGCATCTCTCCCTTTGTGTGTTGTCTTATATAAGAAAACAAAATACTAAATAATTTTCCATTTTACGTGTTATTATTATCATCAAACTGTTATTATTACACTACGAATCGTGTAGGTTGAGATTGACATCTGGCATTTATATGTATTTTAGTTTGTTGACAGGGAAATATGTGTGCTTAGCGGTGCCTTCTCACCATGCCCAGTGGCTGGGGGGGATCGGTGCTCTGAAGCTATTTAAAACCCTATAGCCCCCTGAAATGGCAAGGGGCGTTTGGGGACAAAATATCCATGATGAAAAAGCACTTGGCTCAGACTGTTGCCTCTGGTTGTGCCGTATGGGATATCTAATTTACCGCCATGGTCACTTCATTAGACGAAAATAATTACACTGGGATTCCTGGCCGTTTGCTTCGTTACTTATATGAATTTGGTGTTAATATGACATATGTAAGGACTTAGAACAGTATAGTCAAGCTAATACTCTTCAGCTATTTATCCGCACATCTTCACATTTCTGTGTAATAGGAGCGAATTTGTGTACTTCAGTGCCGGTCAAGCATAGACGCTTTAACCAATCAGAGAATCTCTGTTACGAATGTGTGGATACGCTAACCTTTTTTCAGGTCATAAAATGTCATTTGGGTAAGTCACGTTATGGTTACTCCGGTCGTCTCAAGCGGGTGACCTGACTGCTGGATTCTGATGCCCGAGGGAAAAGCTCACTAAAGTAGCTTCTGTTAAGAGATGATGGGCTAGTACTCATTCCAATAATAGTACTTCTAGCGTGATATATATCCATAGCTTTAGTCCACGTGCTTTACACTACGAACTTCGTGAATCCTGTGCACATATAACATTGTGTCAATGTAGGAAACTGAGAGAACACACTCCGCATTACTTTTGAGATAAACTGAGAGAAAACACTCCACATTACCTTTGAGATAAACTGAGAGAGCACACTCTACATTACCTTTGAGATAAACTGAAAGAACACACATAACCTTTATTACCTTGCATTTAATCGTCAAGCTGTTATCGCGGGGGAGGATACTGCTTGACAGTCTTTATGAGGGTGTCCAGCTGCTGAACACCTTTTTTGACCAGGAGAGTGGCTGTGTTGATGGCTTCAGGGTGGCCACTGCAAGTTTCAGGGACTCTTAAAGCTCTACTAAAGTCGTTGGTTGCTTCACATTCCAGAAGATAGTGAAGTAATGGCTTTTCTGTGACAGTTTGGTGATGAGGAATGTTGTTGTTGTTTAAGATTCGCTACTCAGAACAATAAGTTCCAGTAGCACGGGCTATGGTGAGCCCGTAAGTGGAGGCTCTTTGGACCCATTATCTGTATCAGTGGCTGATACTAAAGATCTGGCGATGGATGGGGGTCTTCATGATGGTTTTCAGCCTGGGGGGCTGGCTATACCAGTTATGGAGCTGGTGGGGTTAGTGTAGATCTCTAGGTTTTCCGTTTTTTCTTTGCCTGCGACTTTGGCTGAGCAGTGCTGTCGTTGGAGTTTGGTGACGTGACCTCCATGAGGAAGTCTTGAACCGTGCAGGTGTCGTATATATGATGCGGCGGTGAAGCTCCTACTATGATTTCCTCGTCTGAGGAGTCTGTAACCTCCGTAGTGGGCGTTTTTGCCTTTTGCCTCGCAGCCTTTGGTAGGCTTAGGTGTCGTTGATTGGTGGTTGTAGCTATTTCAGGAGCGTTGGTGGTGCTGTTATCGTTTGTAGACAGCACGTCTGCTAGCGCGGCTGCTGAGATAGTGATGGTAGGAGTGTTGGGAGCTGGAGAAGGAATTACCTCTGTTTGTGTCGCCCGGGTCATGGGCGGTTCTGGAGTCGGTGTTGAAGTTGACCGCATGGTCGTCCTGGTGGTAGTCTCCGGAGTGGTAGAGGAGGCAATGAGATTTACGCTAGTGGCTATGATGGGGGCCAGGCCATTGTCTATGTATAATGCGTTTAGTTCACTGACAAAGCGCTGGTTGTCTGGTCCTGCTAGCCTTTCCGCTAGTTTAAGAAGACCAGGGATAATGCCTGCACGTGATGCAGGGGGCTGTGAAGGAGCCTGTGGGACCTTGGGGACCTTGGGCCCCCAATGAGAAGGCTGTGTCGCCTGCTGGGAGGAGCCACATGTTGGTAAGACTGGAAAGTCTTCTGGTCGACTAGTGAGAGCTAAGGTGGCGAGTTGAACGCTTGGGGCTCTGGTCGAGGAGGGAGAAGGGTTGTTTCTCTTGGCTTCAACCTGGGCCTTGATGATTTCCTGTCTGCGGGGGCAGCGGTAGAAAATTGCTGGGTGATTGCCATCACAGAGCAAGCAGTGATGGACTGTTGCCTTGCATATGGAGTAGTGATGGTCCAGTGCGCACAGGCTGCACCTCTGGACAGGGTGCTGACACTTGTTGGTCGGGTGCGAGAGCTCGTAGCACTTAAAGCACTGCTGGATCTCATGGTATCGTTCCTTTTTTATTTGGTGGGGTGGTATTTTTAGGCCGAAGCAGTAGAATCCTTGTGTGGCAGCCTGGGTGGCCGCAGCTATGGTGGTGAACGTAATCTTCATTGTTGTTTTGTCGGTGTTGCAGAACTCTAGGTTGAATACCGACAGGTTTGGATTTTCGTCCTCGATATTGTTTATGATATGATGTTGAGGTCGCTCAGCGATCCACTGGCTGGTCTTGCTGGTAAAAACAGTTCTTCCGGCCAGGAACTGACGTGGGAAGTGAGGATGTAGGTGGCGCTCTTTGCGAAGAATGGCATCGTTAGTGAGGAGTTTTTCTAGCTCCTCTTCACATGAAAAGAAGAGGACGATATCTTCACCTTCCTGACCAATGTCAGCGGGTTCGAGGCCAGTAACGTCCTTCAGGACCTTTAAAGTATTGCTTCTCCCGATAGCATGAGCGTCAAGTGGAGTAGCTCTGACCTTAAGACGTTTGGGTCGCATTGTGATCACACTGCTCCTTGTGATGTGTTGGCAGGAGATGTCTCCCTCGTAGTCCGAGTGAAGATGAGGAATGTTGTTGTTGTTTTTAAAGATTTAGCTACTCAGGATGAAGTGTCCATGTAGCACGGACTATGGTGAGCCCGTAATTGAGTTTGGTGATATACATGATAACCTTTTTCCTGTGATATTTGGGTCTAAGTTTAAAATGGAGGAGAGGACTTCTTTTTACCTGCTTATTTATCGCTTCTGTTTTAGTGCACTGGTTTTAATCTTGTTTTATTAACATTATCTTGGTGGCGGATGTAGATGCAGAATGCTCACTAATGAGTCCCATTCCTCAACAGCTTTTCTAATCATTGTAGTCGCGGTGGAATGTGCATCTAATGCAGCTGCTGTCGTTGGATTAATGTTGAGTTTGTTGAGCAGGGCTTCAGTAGCTTCACATTCCAGTAAGTAGTGCAATAGCGGCGCCTCTGCTTCTGTTTCACAGATGTGACACTCTTTAACTATTGGGTTCATTACCTCCCAGCAGCACTTGTACCCAAGTCTGAGTCTGTGTATGGCTACTGCAATGTCTCTGGATATCTTTTTGCCAGGCTTGAAGGAGGAGTAACCAGTGGCTTGTTCATACCATATCACAGTGGATCTTCCTTCCGCTACTTTGGCTCTGTGGCGACTTTTGATAGTTGAAAATATTTTCTTCTTGATTTGCTCCTTTATCTGTGAGAAACTTGGAGGTATTTGAACCTGTATAACAGGTAGAGCAGTGGCAGTTTTTGCTAGTGAGTCTGCCTTTTCATTACCATCTGTGCCAATGTGACTTGGTATCCAATTTAGGGTGATTGACAGCCCTCGATTATGGGCATCTTTTCCTATATGTTGAATTTCTGTGAGGAGTTGTATATTATCTCTGTGCTGACTGGATAACAATGCCTGGAGCGAAGATTTAGAGTCTGTATGAATGATGACATCATGTAAATTATTCTCAACTGTATAGTTTATTGCCTCCTTCAGGGCATATCATTCTGTTTGTAATGTTGAGCACCCACTATTCATGCTCCAGTAAGCTTCATGGTTAGTAGTGTAAACTGCTGCCCCAGCAGAACCTTTTTCTTGATCAACTGATCCGTCTGTGAAGATGTGAGTCGCTGTAGGTCTTGAGATAGTTTCCATTTGTTGTTCTATTACTTCCTTGAGCCTCTACGGGTCACATGCTGATTTTTTAACTGGTAATCTTTCAATGATTATCTTTAGATTCGGTTCTTCCCATGGAGGAGGCTATCGAAAGTGTTGATATGATCTATCTTCCCCTTTGTTCTTAATGGTCCACTTTCTCTTGAATCTTGACCAGATTATCCATCCATGAGCTTGTTCTATATTTTAGGTTTTTCTGAAAGGATCTCTGTATGCTGTCTCTGATTGACAGCCGGGCGGTTGTTCCAGTAAGTTTTCCTATTATGGTGGCTATCCTTTGTTTCATTGTTTTCTAATACTGGTAGATTGGTTTCCATTCTAAGGTTCTCTCTACGCGTCCATATAGGTGCTCCCAGCATTGTTCGCAGAGCATCATTTTGAGACACTTCCAGTTTCTCCCATTGGTTATCACTGAGGGATGTAAGAGCAGGAGCAGCATAGTCGATGAGTGACCTAACTGCTTGAACGTAGTACATTTTGAGTACTGGTAGAGATGCACCCTCTCTAGGACTGGTCAGAGAGCACAAAGCTGAGTTTCTGGTTTTACAGCGTTGCCGAAGATATTCAATTTCTTGAGTGAATTTCAACTGATTGTCTATTATGACTCCTAGGTATTTAAAAGAGGTAACCCACTCAATTTCTTGTCCTAGTACTACGATGGAGTATTACACATTATTTATTCGACCCGCGGATACACGGGGTTCACCTCACCGAGGGGCAGAAAGAGGACCACTCTAGAAAGAGAACGGAGACGACTGTACAGGAGAAGGAAAAAAATAACGGAAATGCTTCGGCAGACACAACTATCACAAGCAAGGAAAACAAGCCTAAGCAGGGAGATTGAGGAAATAGAACAAACGTTGAAGCGATCATATGAGTCTGAGGAAATGGAATTGGAACAGAAAGCTATACAAGAGATAAGGAAAAATCCGAAATATTTTTTCACATACGCAAAATCAAAATCCAAAACCTCGACCAGTATTGGACCGTTAATTACAAATGAAGGTACGTACACAGAGGACAACAAAGAGATTAGTGAAATTCTAAGAAGCCAGTATGAGGCTATGTTTAGCACACCAATAAACAACATGAAAGTTGATGACCCAGACAGCTTCTTTATGAATGACATTCAAGCTGCAGATAATATAACGGATATTACCACAAACTCGGAAGACTTTGAAAGAGAAATTGATAATATGCCTATGCACTCAGCTCCTGGGCCTGACTCATGGAATTCAATATTCATAAAGAAATGTAAAGTACCAGTAGCGAGAGCACTCAGCGTAATATGGAGAAAGAGCCTGGATACAGGGGAGATACCAGCAGCACTTAAATCTGCAGATATAGCTCCGTTGCACAAGGGGGGGAGTAAAGCCTTGGCAAAAAATTATAGGCCAGTTGCACTAACATCACACATAATAAAAGTGTTTGAAAGAGTGATTAGGAATCAAATTTCTAGTTTTATGGAAAACAATGAATTGCACAATCCAGGACAACATGGATTTAGAGCGGGAAGATCCTGTCTGTCACAGTTACTCAACCACTATGACAAAATCACAGAAGCCCTAGAAGAAAAGCAAAATGCAGATGTTGTATACACAGACTTTGCAAAGGCGTTCGACAAATGTGACCATGGGGTGATAGCTCACAAAATGAGGTCAATGGGAATAACTGGAAAAGTAGGACGCTGGATACTCAATTTCCTGTCGAACAGAACACAAAGAGTAACAGTCAATCAGATAAAATCGAGTCCAAGCGATGTTAAAAGCTCTGTACCTCAAGGTACAGTCCTTGCACCGCTACTGTTCCTTATTCTCATATCTGATATAGACAAAAATACACGCCACAGCTTCGTGTCGTCCTTTGCAGATGACACAAAAATCAGCATGAAAATTACCTCTGCTGAAGACATTGAAAAACTACAAGCAGATGTCAACAAAGTTTTTGTTTGGGCAGCAGAAAATAACATGATGTTTAACAGTGATAAATTTCAGGTACTCAGGTACGGCAAAAATGAGGATCTGAAACATAATACAGGGTACAAAACACAATCGAATCTTCCCATAGTAGGAAAACAGCATGTCAAGGATTTGGGAATAATGATGTCCGACGATCTAACGTTTAGGGAGCATAACCAAGCAAATATCGCGTCAGCCAGAAAAATGATCGGATGGATTACGAGAACTTTCAAATCCAGGGATCCCATCACAATGGTTGTACTCTTCAAGTCACTTGTGCTGTCCCGTCTCGAGTACTGCTCAGTACTCACTTCCCCCTTCAGAGCAGGAGAGATTGCTGAAATAGAGGGAATACAGAGAACATATACGGCACGCATAGACGAGATAAAACACCTAAATTATTGGGATCGTCTCAAAGCTCTCCAAATGTACTCTCTAGAAAGGAGACGAGAGAGATACCAAATAATATACACCTGGAAAATACTGGAGGGTCAGGTCCCAAATCTACACAGTAAAATAACAACGTACTGGAGTGAACGATATGGAAGAAAATGCAAGATTGAACCTGTGAAGAGCAGAGGTGTCATAGGCGCAATCAGAGAGCACTGTATAAACATCAGGGGTCCGCGGTTGTTCAACGTCCTCCCAGCGAGCATAAGAAATATTGCCGGAACAACCGTGGACATCTTCAAGAGAAAACTGGACGGTTTTCTAAGAGAAGTTCCGGATCAGCCGGGCTGTGGTGGGTACGTGGCCCTGCGGGCCGCTCCAAGCAACAGCCTGGTGGACCAAACTCTCACAAGTCGAGCCTGGCCTCGGGCCGGGCTTGGGGAGTAGAAGAACTCCCAGAACCCCATCAACCAGGTATCAACCAGGTATCACCTTCATCAGGGCTTTTGTAAACAAACGCCATTTAAAAAAAAATCGTGGGCCACATTCCCGGGTGTGAGGGCCTCAGTAGGGAGTGAGCCACCAAGGCTGGCGCACGCAGCATGAGCTCACAGCACTGCTGTTCAGCTTGTAACCCACAGCATCGCCGAAAAATGCCATAATATATATGTTCATGCTACTATTTAGCGATGATAATATTACAGAAGACCCCTGACTGTGATCAAAATAACCAGGATTCTGATAATAACAGGATTGTTTTGTTAATTAGGGCCGTAGTGGGAGGAGTAATCTTGGTAGGGATGTAGCGTTGTCTGCTGACTCTGTGTGACCACCTTTTACTGTCTGTACTCATTATAGCAGCTTAGTTGTTCGCAATGGGTGAACAAAACGTGCAGATACTTATATATAAAGTCTATATAGTGAATAAAAGCAAAAACAATATGGTGGGAGGAGAATGGTGGCGAGTAAGGTGAGGTGATGGAGGGAGCAAGTGGCAGACTGAGGCGGGCTGCCACTTCCTGCCACTGCCACTCAGTATGCCAACTTAGTGGTTAATTATGGTGAACACAGAAGTAGATACTTCTATATAACGTGTATATATAGTATAATAACAGTAAAATGAGTGTGGGGAAGAAGCCATTTTGGCGAGGGAGGTGGTGACATCTGCATGATTTATCATGCTGGATAGGGGTGGCCACTATGCTCTTTGGGCACTATACCGGACTAATTGAACGGTTATGGCGAACAAAACTTGTAAATACTTATATATAATGTGTGTATATAGGGTAATAACACCACAAACAGTATTGTTGGGGGAGAAATTTTATTGCGTCTGACCTTGAATGTGTGAGGGAGGCAGCCGCCAGCTGACTGTGTAGCGACGTCTCTTAGTGCCTGAACTAACTATATCAGCTTTGTTGAACAGTTGTGGTGAACAAAACATGTAGATACTTATATATAACGTCTGTATATATTGAATAAAAGCAAAAACTGTATTGTGGGAGGAGAATGTGGGCAAGTCAGTGAGTTGAGGGAGTGAGTGGCTGGCTGGTGTGTGGCGGTCACTCTTCGTTGCTTTTTGACTCATAATACCAACTTAGTGGTTCATTATGGTGAACAAAATATGCAGATACTTATATATAACCTGTGCATATAGTGTGATAACCGACAAAGTATTTGTTCACTGTTTGATGAACATAATAATTGAATCAACAATATGCTCACCATAATTTTGAGTTCAGCGATGATTCACGCATTTTATTATATAAATATATCACACTACACACTATTGAATAATATTACAGCAAAAAACGAAAAAAAAATCAATCAGCGACATTGAAATAATTAGGTAATTATTTCTGTGGCCACTCCTGCCTGACAGCTGAGGCGGAGCAGACCGTCTGGCACGCATGATGAGTCAGCGTCTGATTTTTTTGCCAGACTTTCCCGCCCTATAACAGGCAAAATATGCCACTTACGATTTTTTTTCCATGATCAGAGAACATAAATTAACAGGTTTAGTATAAAAATCTTTTTTTGTTATGCACCTGTGGGTGACAATGGCCAAATAGCCCTTAGCAACTATTAACTATGTCTATTAATAGCAAAAAGGACGTAGCAACTATGTCTATTAATCCTTCAGGACAAGGCAATACCCTATCAACTCCATACACATGTAGACTTGATATTATATTTAAGATTTGCTTGTTCATTATCACTGAGTACAAGCCATTTATCGGGTTGATGTTCGAGGCGCACCCTAATGTCTACATTATCCAAAATGTATTCACTAACTGATGTGACATCCAACATTAGTTTGAAGCAAGTATTTACACCGCTTGTTTTCATATCAGCCATCCGCTGTTTCTTTCGAACCGAAGCATTAGTGAAATATCCAGGTTCAATTTTGCCAGGATCAACACGATTAAAAAACTGGTACAGCTTATCATGGCGCGTAGCCTTACACCCTTAAATCGTAGATAGTAACTTTACGTACAACCAAAATGAGAATTATGAGCTGGTTTCAACTACTGTTTTGTTTAAATACACAAATAGCGGATTTGAATAGTGTTTCCGACAATCCATTCACTAACGAGATGTTTTTAGTATCTCCTAAAAGTGTTATTCCTTCTTCTTCAGTTAGACCAATAGACAAATCCAAAGCAAGAGATGTTAAATCCACCAGCTGACCTTTCACACCTTTGTGATAAATTCCAGATAGGAGTCTGTAAACTTATTATTGACCCCAGAATTCACAGGTAATACATCCACCGTTTGTCTGCTTGCAATTGTTGATTTTAGCAATTGGGGGGGGGGGGAATACTTTAGGGAAAGCCTTACTAACAGCGGCGGTATAGTGTTCTAATGGGACCTGAAGGCCAAGAGCCTTATATCCAGCCATGTTCGTGCTTTAGATAACACCAGTCGAGTGAGAAGAATTTTATGACAACACATTATATTTAGCTTTAGTAAAACGTTGAATGTTTACTAATTTTTTTAGATTTTTGTTTTTTTTGTTTCATTTTTCTGCACTCTTTCCCCTATCATTTGCTTCCCAACTCCTTTCAATGTTTCAACTCCGCGTTTCCTAAGATACTCCCCTTCACTGTCTGGCCCGTTACCGCCGTGAGGGGGCTTGGTGGGCAGCTGCCGGAGTGTGATGCTCCATGGGTCAGTCCTCTGTCCTTTTACAGCCTTATGCTCCTGCTGCTGCCTTTACCAATTTTGCCAGACCCCTTTTCCTTTTCCTTGTGTTACATTTTTCTCCCCACTCTTCTCCTATCAAATTGTCATTTCCTGCCGACCTTTTGCCTGTTTTGATTATTCTTTCGACCTTCTTTTGTTTTGATGCCCGGGTGTTTGAGGAGGCATACTCTTGCACCCGTAGAACTGTAGTACCCAAAGTCTCGAGCGAGGGGAACCTTTTATTTTCAATCCTCCTTTCGTCACTGAACCCGCTCTCGACGGACACACGGTTCTTAACGTGGTGTTTGTGGGGCGTATACTCACGACGCACCCCTGGGGGGTCCCCGGCAAGATCGGCGATAGCTTCTTGTTGGGTGCCCTGCCTCTAATTGTGGCTCCATGGTGGGTGTGGGGGCACATTCGTGAATGAAAGTTTTCCCTCGTTTTCATTGCTGATAATGTTTCCCTTGTACTTTCTCATGCTACTTTCCCTTGTACTTTCTCATGCATTTATATGTATTTTAGTTTGTTGACAGGGAAATATGTGTGCTTAGCGGTGCCTTCTCACCATGCCCAGTGGCTGGGGGGGATCGGTGCTCTGAAGCTATTTAAAACCCTATAGCCCCCTGAAATGGCAAGGGGCGTTTGGGGACAAAATATCCATGATGAAAAAGCACTTGGCTCAGACTGTTGCCTCTGGTTGTGCCGTATGGGATATCTAATTTACCGCCATGGTCACTTCATTAGACGAAAATAATTACACTGGGATTCCTGGCCGTTTGCTTCGTTACTTATATGAATTTGGTGTTAATATGACATATGTAAGGACTTAGAACAGTATAGTCAAGCTAATACTCTTCAGCTATTTATCCGCACATCTTCACATTTCTGTGTAATAGGAGCGAATTTGTGTACTTCAGTGCCGGTCAAGCATAGACGCTTTAACCAATCAGAGAATCTCTGTTACGAATGTGTGGATACGCTAACCTTTTTTCAGGTCATAAAATGTCATTTGGGTAAGTCACGTTATGGTTACTCCGGTCGTCTCAAGCGGGTGACCTGACTGCTGGATTCTGATGCCCGAGGGAAAAGCTCACTAAAGTAGCTTCTGTTAAGAGATGATGGGCTAGTACTCATTCCAATAATAGTACTTCTAGCGTGATATATATCCATAGCTTTAGTCCACGTGCTTTACACTACGAACTTCGTGAATCCTGTGCACATATAACATTGTGTCAATGTAGGAAACTGAGAGAACACACTCCACATTACTTTTGAGATAAACTGAGAGAAAACACTCCACATTACCTTTGAGATAAACTGAGAGAGCACACTCTACATTACCTTTGAGATAAACTGAAAGAACACACATAACCTTTATTACCTTGCATTTAATCGTCAAGCTGTTATCGCGGGGGAGGATACTGCTTGACAGTCTTTATGAGGGTGTCCAGCTGCTGAACACCTTTTTTGACCAGGAGAGTGGCTGTGTTGATGGCTTCAGGGTGGCCACTGCAAGTTTCAGGGACTCTTAAAGCTCTACTAAAGTCGTTGGTTGCTTCACATTCCAGAAGATAGTGAAGTAATGGCTTTTCTGTGACAGTTTGGTGATGAGGAATGTTGTTGTTGTTTAAGATTCGCTACTCAGAACAATAAGTTCCAGTAGCACGGGCTATGGTGAGCCCGTAAGTGGAGGCTCTTTGGACCCATTATCTGTATCAGTGGCTGATACTAAAGATCTGGCGATGGATGGGGGTCTTCATGATGGTTTTCAGCCTGGGGGGCTGGCTATACCAGTTATGGAGCTGGTGGGGTTAGTGTAGATCTCTAGGTTTTCCGTTTTTTCTTTGCCTGCGACTTTGGCTGAGCAGTGCTGTCGTTGGAGTTTGGTGACGTGACCTCCATGAGGAAGTCTTGAACCGTGCAGGTGTCGTATATATGATGCGGCGGTGAAGCTCCTACTATGATTTCCTCGTCTGAGGAGTCTGTAACCTCCGTAGTGGGCGTTTTTGCCTTTTGCCTCGCAGCCTTTGGTAGGCTTAGGTGTCGTTGATTGGTGGTTGTAGCTATTTCAGGAGCGTTGGTGGTGCTGTTATCGTTTGTAGACAGCACGTCTGCTAGCGCGGCTGCTGAGATAGTGATGGTAGGAGTGTTGGGAGCTGGAGAAGGAATTACCTCTGTTTGTGTCGCCCGGGTCATGGGCGGTTCTGGAGTCGGTGTTGAAGTTGACCGCATGGTCGTCCTGGTGGTAGTCTCCGGAGTGGTAGAGGAGGCAATGAGATTTACGCTAGTGGCTATGATGGGGGCCAGGCCATTGTCTATGTATAATGCGTTTAGTTCACTGACAAAGCGCTGGTTGTCTGGTCCTGCTAGCCTTTCCGCTAGTTTAAGAAGACCAGGGATAATGCCTGCACGTGATGCAGGGGGCTGTGAAGGAGCCTGTGGGACCTTGGGGACCTTGGGCCCCCAATGAGAAGGCTGTGTCGCCTGCTGGGAGGAGCCACATGTTGGTAAGACTGGAAAGTCTTCTGGTCGACTAGTGAGAGCTAAGGTGGCGAGTTGAACGCTTGGGGCTCTGGTCGAGGAGGGAGAAGGGTTGTTTCTCTTGGCTTCAACCTGGGCCTTGATGATTTCCTGTCTGCGGGGGCAGCGGTAGAAAATTGCTGGGTGATTGCCATCACAGAGCAAGCAGTGATGGACTGTTGCCTTGCATATGGAGTAGTGATGGTCCAGTGCGCACAGGCTGCACCTCTGGACAGGGTGCTGACACTTGTTGGTCGGGTGCGAGAGCTCGTAGCACTTAAAGCACTGCTGGATCTCATGGTATCGTTCCTTTTTTATTTGGTGGGGTGGTATTTTTAGGCCGAAGCAGTAGAATCCTTGTGTGGCAGCCTGGGTGGCCGCAGCTATGGTGGTGAACGTAATCTTCATTGTTGTTTTGTCGGTGTTGCAGAACTCTAGGTTGAATACCGACAGGTTTGGATTTTCGTCCTCGATATTGTTTATGATATGATGTTGAGGTCGCTCAGCGATCCACTGGCTGGTCTTGCTGGTAAAAACAGTTCTTCCGGCCAGGAACTGACGTGGGAAGTGAGGATGTAGGTGGCGCTCTTTGCGAAGAATGGCATCGTTAGTGAGGAGTTTTTCTAGCTCCTCTTCACATGAAAAGAAGAGGACGATATCTTCACCTTCCTGACCAATGTCAGCGGGTTCGAGGCCAGTAACGTCCTTCAGGACCTTTAAAGTATTGCTTCTCCCGATAGCATGAGCGTCAAGTGGAGTAGCTCTGACCTTAAGACGTTTGGGTCGCATTGTGATCACACTGCTCCTTGTGATGTGTTGGCAGGAGATGTCTCCCTCGTAGTCCGAGTGAAGATGAGGAATGTTGTTGTTGTTTTTAAAGATTTAGCTACTCAGGATGAAGTGTCCATGTAGCACGGACTATGGTGAGCCCGTAATTGAGTTTGGTGATATACATGATAACCTTTTTCCTGTGATATTTGGGTCTAAGTTTAAAATGGAGGAGAGGACTTCTTTTTACCTGCTTATTTATCGCTTCTGTTTTAGTGCACTGGTTTTAATCTTGTTTTATTAACATTATCTTGGTGGCGGATGTAGATGCAGAATGCTCACTAATGAGTCCCATTCCTCAACAGCTTTTCTAATCATTGTAGTCGCGGTGGAATGTGCATCTAATGCAGCTGCTGTCGTTGGATTAATGTTGAGTTTGTTGAGCAGGGCTTCAGTAGCTTCACATTCCAGTAAGTAGTGCAATAGCGGCGCCTCTGCTTCTGTTTCACAGATGTGACACTCTTTAACTATTGGGTTCATTACCTCCCAGCAGCACTTGTACCCAAGTCTGAGTCTGTGTATGGCTACTGCAATGTCTCTGGATATCTTTTTGCCAGGCTTGAAGGAGGAGTAACCAGTGGCTTGTTCATACCATATCACAGTGGATCTTCCTTCCGCTACTTTGGCTCTGTGGCGACTTTTGATAGTTGAAAATATTTTCTTCTTGATTTGCTCCTTTATCTGTGAGAAACTTGGAGGTATTTGAACCTGTATAACAGGTAGAGCAGTGGCAGTTTTTGCTAGTGAGTCTGCCTTTTCATTACCATCTGTGCCAATGTGACTTGGTATCCAATTTAGGGTGATTGACAGCCCTCGATTATGGGCATCTTTTCCTATATGTTGAATTTCTGTGAGGAGTTGTATATTATCTCTGTGCTGACTGGATAACAATGCCTGGAGCGAAGATTTAGAGTCTGTATGAATGATGACATCATGTAAATTATTCTCAACTGTATAGTTTATTGCCTCCTTCAGGGCATATCATTCTGTTTGCAATGTTGAGCACCCACTATTCATGCTCCAGTAAGCTTCATGGTTAGTAGTGTAAACTGCTGCCCCAGCAGAACCTTTTTCTTGATCAACTGATCCGTCTGTGAAGATGTGAGTCGCTGTAGGTCTTGAGATAGTTTCCATTTGTTGTTCTATTACTTCCTTGAGCCTCTACGGGTCACATGCTGATTTTTTAACTGGTAATCTTTCAATGATTATCTTTAGATTCGGTTCTTCCCATGGAGGAGGCTATCGAAAGTGTTGATATGATCTATCTTCCCCTTTGTTCTTAATGGTCCACTTTCTCTTGAATCTTGACCAGATTATCCATCCATGAGCTTGTTCTATATTTTAGGTTTTTCTGAAAGGATCTCTGTATGCTGTCTCTGATTGACAGCCGGGCGGTTGTTCCAGTAAGTTTTCCTATTATGGTGGCTATCCTTTGTTTCATTGTTTTCTAATACTGGTAGATTGGTTTCCATTCTAAGGTTCTCTCTACGCGTCCATATAGGTGCTCCCAGCATTGTTCGCAGAGCATCATTTTGAGACACTTCCAGTTTCTCCCATTGGTTATCACTGAGGGATGTAAGAGCAGGAGCAGCATAGTCGATGAGTGACCTAACTGCTTGAACGTAGTACATTTTGAGTACTGGTAGAGATGCACCCTCTCTAGGACTGGTCAGAGAGCACAAAGCTGAGTTTCTGGTTTTACAGCGTTGCCGAAGATATTCAATTTCTTGAGTGAATTTCAACTGATTGTCTATTATGACTCCTAGGTATTTAAAAGAGGTAACCCACTCAATTTCTTGTCCTAGTACTACGATGGAGTATTACACATTATTTATTCGACCCGCGGATACACGGGGTTCACCTCACCGAGGGGCAGAAAGAGGACCACTCTAGAAAGAGAACGGAGACGACTGTACAGGAGAAGGAAAAAAATAACGGAAATGCTTCGGCAGACACAACTATCACAAGCAAGGAAAACAAGCCTAAGCAGGGAGATTGAGGAAATAGAACAAACGTTGAAGCGATCATATGAGTCTGAGGAAATGGAATTGGAACAGAAAGCTATACAAGAGATAAGGAAAAATCCGAAATATTTTTTCACATACGCAAAATCAAAATCCAAAACCTCGACCAGTATTGGACCGTTAATTACAAATGAAGGTACGTACACAGAGGACAACAAAGAGATTAGTGAAATTCTAAGAAGCCAGTATGAGGCTATGTTTAGCACACCAATAAACAACATGAAAGTTGATGACCCAGACAGCTTCTTTATGAATGACATTCAAGCTGCAGATAATATAACGGATATTACCACAAACTCGGAAGACTTTGAAAGAGAAATTGATAATATGCCTATGCACTCAGCTCCTGGGCCTGACTCATGGAATTCAATATTCATAAAGAAATGTAAAGTACCAGTAGCGAGAGCACTCAGCGTAATATGGAGAAAGAGCCTGGATACAGGGGAGATACCAGCAGCACTTAAATCTGCAGATATAGCTCCGTTGCACAAGGGGGGGAGTAAAGCCTTGGCAAAAAATTATAGGCCAGTTGCACTAACATCACACATAATAAAAGTGTTTGAAAGAGTGATTAGGAATCAAATTTCTAGTTTTATGGAAAACAATGAATTGCACAATCCAGGACAACATGGATTTAGAGCGGGAAGATCCTGTCTGTCACAGTTACTCAACCACTATGACAAAATCACAGAAGCCCTAGAAGAAAAGCAAAATGCAGATGTTGTATACACAGACTTTGCAAAGGCGTTCGACAAATGTGACCATGGGGTGATAGCTCACAAAATGAGGTCAATGGGAATAACTGGAAAAGTAGGACGCTGGATACTCAATTTCCTGTCGAACAGAACACAAAGAGTAACAGTCAATCAGATAAAATCGAGTCCAAGCGATGTTAAAAGCTCTGTACCTCAAGGTACAGTCCTTGCACCGCTACTGTTCCTTATTCTCATATCTGATATAGACAAAAATACACGCCACAGCTTCGTGTCGTCCTTTGCAGATGACACAAAAATCAGCATGAAAATTACCTCTGCTGAAGACATTGAAAAACTACAAGCAGATGTCAACAAAGTTTTTGTTTGGGCAGCAGAAAATAACATGATGTTTAACAGTGATAAATTTCAGGTACTCAGGTACGGCAAAAATGAGGATCTGAAACATAATACAGGGTACAAAACACAATCGAATCTTCCCATAGTAGGAAAACAGCATGTCAAGGATTTGGGAATAATGATGTCCGACGATCTAACGTTTAGGGAGCATAACCAAGCAAATATCGCGTCAGCCAGAAAAATGATCGGATGGATTACGAGAACTTTCAAATCCAGGGATCCCATCACAATGGTTGTACTCTTCAAGTCACTTGTGCTGTCCCGTCTCGAGTACTGCTCAGTACTCACTTCCCCCTTCAGAGCAGGAGAGATTGCTGAAATAGAGGGAATACAGAGAACATATACGGCACGCATAGACGAGATAAAACACCTAAATTATTGGGATCGTCTCAAAGCTCTCCAAATGTACTCTCTAGAAAGGAGACGAGAGAGATACCAAATAATATACACCTGGAAAATACTGGAGGGTCAGGTCCCAAATCTACACAGTAAAATAACAACGTACTGGAGTGAACGATATGGAAGAAAATGCAAGATTGAACCTGTGAAGAGCAGAGGTGTCATAGGCGCAATCAGAGAGCACTGTATAAACATCAGGGGTCCGCGGTTGTTCAACGTCCTCCCAGCGAGCATAAGAAATATTGCCGGAACAACCGTGGACATCTTCAAGAGAAAACTGGACGGTTTTCTAAGAGAAGTTCCGGATCAGCCGGGCTGTGGTGGGTACGTGGCCCTGCGGGCCGCTCCAAGCAACAGCCTGGTGGACCAAACTCTCACAAGTCGAGCCTGGCCTCGGGCAGGGCTTGGGGAGTAGAAGAACTCCCAGAACCCCATCAACCAGGTATCAACCAGGTATCACCTTCATCAGGGCTTTTGTAAACAAACGCCATTTAAAAAAAAATCGTGGGCCACATTCCCGGGTGTGAGGGCCTCAGTAGGGAGTGAGCCACCAAGGCTGGCGCACGCAGCATGAGCTCACAGCACTGCTGTTCAGCTTGTAACCCACAGCATCGCCGAAAAATGCCATAATATATATGTTCATGCTACTATTTAGCGATGATAATATTACAGAAGACCCCTGACTGTGATCAAAATAACCAGGATTCTGATAATAACAGGATTGTTTTGTTAATTAGGGCCGTAGTGGGAGGAGTAATCTTGGTAGGGATGTAGCGTTGTCTGCTGACTCTGTGTGACCACCTTTTACTGTCTGTACTCATTATAGCAGCTTAGTTGTTCGCAATGGGTGAACAAAACGTGCAGATACTTATATATAAAGTCTATATAGTGAATAAAAGCAAAAACAATATGGTGGGAGGAGAATGGTGGCGAGTAAGGTGAGGTGATGGAGGGAGCAAGTGGCAGACTGAGGCGGGCTGCCACTTCCTGCCACTGCCACTCAGTATGCCAACTTAGTGGTTAATTATGGTGAACACAGAAGTAGATACTTCTATATAACGTGTATATATAGTATAATAACAGTAAAATGAGTGTGGGGAAGAAGCCATTTTGGCGAGGGAGGTGGTGACATCTGCATGATTTATCATGCTGGATAGGGGTGGCCACTATGCTCTTTGGGCACTATACCGGACTAATTGAACGGTTATGGCGAACAAAACTTGTAAATACTTATATATAATGTGTGTATATAGGGTAATAACACCACAAACAGTATTGTTGGGGGAGAAATTTTATTGCGTCTGACCTTGAATGTGTGAGGGAGGCAGCCGCCAGCTGACTGTGTAGCGACGTCTCTTAGTGCCTGAACTAACTATATCAGCTTTGTTGAACAGTTGTGGTGAACAAAACATGTAGATACTTATATATAACGTCTGTATATATTGAATAAAAGCAAAAACTGTATTGTGGGAGGAGAATGTGGGCAAGTCAGTGAGTTGAGGGAGTGAGTGGCTGGCTGGTGTGTGGCGGTCACTCTTCGTTGCTTTTTGACTCATAATACCAACTTAGTGGTTCATTATGGTGAACAAAATATGCAGATACTTATATATAACCTGTGCATATAGTGTGATAACCGACAAAGTATTTGTTCACTGTTTGATGAACATAATAATTGAATCAACAATATGCTCACCATAATTTTGAGTTCAGCGATGATTCACGCATTTTATTATATAAATATATCACACTACACACTATTGAATAATATTACAGCAAAAAACGAAAAAAAAATCAATCAGCGACATTGAAATAATTAGGTAATTATTTCTGTGGCCACTCCTGCCTGACAGCTGAGGCGGAGCAGACCGTCTGGCACGCATGATGAGTCAGCGTCTGATTTTTTTGCCAGACTTTCCCGCCCTATAACAGGCAAAATATGCCACTTACGATTTTTTTTCCATGATCAGAGAACATAAATTAACAGGTTTAGTATAAAAATCTTTTTTTGTTATGCACCTGTGGGTGACAATGGCCAAATAGCCCTTAGCAACTATTAACTATGTCTATTAATAGCAAAAAGGACGTAGCAACTATGTCTATTAATCCTTCAGGACAAGGCAATACCCTATCAACTCCATACACATGTAGACTTGATATTATATTTAAGATTTGCTTGTTCATTATCACTGAGTACAAGCCATTTATCGGGTTGATGTTCGAGGCGCACCCTAATGTCTACATTATCCAAAATGTATTCACTAACTGATGTGACATCCAACATTAGTTTGAAGCAAGTATTTACACCGCTTGTTTTCATATCAGCCATCCGCTGTTTCTTTCGAACCGAAGCATTAGTGAAATATCCAGGTTCAATTTTGCCAGGATCAACACGATTAAAAAACTGGTACAGCTTATCATGGCGCGTAGCCTTACACCCTTAAATCGTAGATAGTAACTTTACGTACAACCAAAATGAGAATTATGAGCTGGTTTCAACTACTGTTTTGTTTAAATACACAAATAGCGGATTTGAATAGTGTTTCCGACAATCCATTCACTAACGAGATGTTTTTAGTATCTCCTAAAAGTGTTATTCCTTCTTCTTCAGTTAGACCAATAGACAAATCCAAAGCAAGAGATGTTAAATCCACCAGCTGACCTTTCACACCTTTGTGATAAATTCCAGATAGGAGTCTGTAAACTTATTATTGACCCCAGAATTCACAGGTAATACATCCACCGTTTGTCTGCTTGCAATTGTTGATTTTAGCAATTGGGGGGGGGGGGGGAATACTTTAGGGAAAGCCTTACTAACAGCGGCGGTATAGTGTTCTAATGGGACCTGAAGGCCAAGAGCCTTATATCCAGCCATGTTCGTGCTTTAGATAACACCAGTCGAGTGAGAAGAATTTTATGACAACACATTATATTTAGCTTTAGTAAAACGTTGAATGTTTACTAATTTTTTTAGATTTTTGTTTTTTTTGTTTCATTTTTCTGCACTCTTTCCCCTATCATTTGCTTCCCAACTCCTTTCAATGTTTCAACTCCGCGTTTCCTAAGATACTCCCCTTCACTGTCTGGCCCGTTACCGCCGTGAGGGGGCTTGGTGGGCAGCTGCCGGAGTGTGATGCTCCATGGGTCAGTCCTCTGTCCTTTTACAGCCTTATGCTCCTGCTGCTGCCTTTACCAATTTTGCCAGACCCCTTTTCCTTTTCCTTGTGTTACATTTTTCTCCCCACTCTTCTCCTATCAAATTGTCATTTCCTGCCGACCTTTTGCCTGTTTTGATTATTCTTTCGACCTTCTTTTGTTTTGATGCCCGGGTGTTTGAGGAGGCATACTCTTGCACCCGTAGAACTGTAGTACCCAAAGTCTCGAGCGAGGGGAACCTTTTATTTTCAATCCTCCTTTCGTCACTGAACCCGCTCTCGACGGACACACGGTTCTTAACGTGGTGTTTGTGGGGCGTATACTCACGACGCACCCCTGGGGGGTCCCCGGCAAGATCGGCGATAGCTTCTTGTTGGGTGCCCTGCCTCTAATTGTGGCTCCATGGTGGGTGTGGGGGCACATTCGTGAATGAAAGTTTTCCCTCGTTTTCATTGCTGATAATGTTTCCCTTGTACTTTCTCATGCTGGTGGGTTGGGCGACCAAGCCCTCGAGTCAGGCTGTGTTGGAAGATCAGGCCCTGTAGCCCCTGCTGCATTGGCCCCCGACGACCTGACTACTCCCATCAGCTCCCCTCCCTCCTCTGTGGTAGGGTCGAGTCCCCAGCCCCAAGTGGAGACCACCTCGTCCCCTGGCACGGCTTCGTCTCTCATTGTGACTACTGCGCCTTTTACCCCCCCTCTCTGGGGGTTCTCAACGCCGTTCCCGTCACGGCCGCACTCGCACGATCCCTTCCCGTAATACTACTTACAACGCCTTGTTTGGTCCCGCTACGTGGGCTAAATACTTTGATCTCCACCATCTGGATTCTACTCCTCCTGATGATATCTCCCTCCATAAACACCCTGTTGATTCAGTAGACGCCTATGTTACTTTTAACTCCACCAGTTATGGTACGCGTGTCATCGCTGCTCCTCAGGATGCAGCTACTCGCTTAGCCGCTTTGTCCTGCATTGGAGAGACCCCTGTTAGGGTCTCCAAAAACGCTCGGTTAAATGCCAGTGTTGGCACTGTACTCCTCCCACACCATGTTGAAACTGGTGTTCGGGACCTCAAAGATTGCCATGAGAATATTAAACATATCCTCGATGCCCAAGGCCATTCTGTCCTCCAGGTGGACACGTTTACTCGACCCCCTCGTGGTCGTCGCCATTAGCCCCTTCGAGTTGTAAAAATCACCTTTGATAGTAAGACCCTTCCGCCCTCTATTATTCTTGCTGGTGCCAGATGCTCCGTTGTACATTCCCTCTCCTAGACTTTGCAATAAGTGTTGGAAGTTCGGGAACGGTGTCCTCAAATGCACCATGCACCAGCTCTGTGTATCTATGCCCCATGTGTGGAGACGATAGTCATTCTAAGTCCGAGTGCACTTCTTCCCAGGCTAACTGCCTCAATTGCGGTGAGGCCCACCCTACCTTCTCACGCTCGTGTGTACACTACAAACTCGAAGAAGCCGTCCTCAACTTGAAGCACCGTGATCGGTCTTTTCCTGAAGCGAGACGCCAAGTTCGTCGTCTCACTCCTTTCGCGGGCGTCTCCTACGCTCACGTGTTGCGTTCTACCTCTCCTCGTCCTTCCCGTCTTCCTCAGTCTCACAACCGTTTCCAGGCCTTAAACCCGACCACACCCACCACCTTCTCCCCTATTCTTTTGCCTCCTGTACCAGATGGCCTCCCTCCTGGTTCTCCATCTGGGGTTTCCCCCCTTCCTACCCAGTCCACCATATCTCCTTTGTCTTCTTCCCTATCTCCCCCCACTCTTTCTTCCCGACCCTCCCCCTAGTCTCTTGACATTCCACGCCACCTGTCTGTCCAGGCTGATATCCCTCATCCTCCCAGCAATCTTCGTGTTGTTCGCTCCCGCTCCTCTTCTCCTGCTGAGACCATTGAGTCTGTCGCCCGGTACGTTGTTACAGGAACGTCTGTCTCTTCGAGTCAGAAACGTAAGCCTGGCTCCTCTCCTTCTTCCTCTCCAGCGGGTAAGAAGGCTTCGCTCTCTTCCTCACCCCCTCCCTCTGACTCTGTCACTACATCCCCTCCAATTTCAGTGGTCGAACCTCCTGTCCCAGATATGGAGGTTTCTTTCGCCCCCGATTCCCACTCGGTTGCTGCCCTTGCTGAGGCGCACTCTCTGTCTTCTGCCCCCCCCTCCTCAGCTGTCCTTGCCTGCCCCTCTCAGTTGCCTCCTCCCCCTCCAGACCCCGTCAGTCCGCCTCTGGTCTGTCCTCTTGCTCACTTCCCTCTATCCTTACTAAGTTTACCCATGCCCCCTAACCCTGACTTTGCCGACCCTGATCCTGAGATTCTTTAATAAACTATGTTCTTCTATACCTTTATTTATTTCTTGTTCTCTGTTACTGTCCTTTCTCTTTGGTAATGTCTGTTCTTCAGTGGAATATTCGTGGATTTTATGCCAACTTTCATGAACTCCAACTTCTAATTACACAGTTTTCACCGCTTTGTGTTTGTCTCCAGGAACCCATGCTTGGTGCTCGTCCTGGTCACTTTCCTGGTTATTCCTTTCTTTCTCCCCCCCCCCAGAGCTCTTGCTGGGGCCCGTAACTCTACTGCTCTCTTAATTCGATCTGATATTCCCTTCGTCCCCCTACTTCTTCCATCACCTATCCATTGTTCTGCTGCCTGTGTTTTTGTGGGTAAATGGTATACAGTCTGTTCCATTTATCTCCCCCCAAATGTCCTGCTTTCTCTTCCTGATCTTAAGCACCTCCTGGACTACTTGCCAGAGCCGGTGCTCCTTTTGCGTGATTTCAACTGTCGACATTCCCTCTGGGGTGATGTTTTGACAAACCCACGAGGCTGTCTTCTCGAACCGTTCGTCCTCGCTTCTTCTCTATCTCTTCTGAATTCTGGTGAGCCCACTCATGTGGACTCTCGAACTCGCACCCTTTCCTGTCTTGATCTTTCTCTCTGCTGGTCGTCCCTTTACTTAGATTTCATGTGGCAGGTTCTTGATGACCTCCACAACAGTGATCATTTCCCCATCCTCGTTTCCTTTTTCTCTTTCCACCCTCTCCTCTCCTTCCCTAGGTGGTAGTTTGCCAAGGCTGACTGGTGCCTATTCACCCTCCGTGCTACTCTCTCTGACCTCTCCTCTCTGCCTCTTCCTCGCGCCCTCCTTCTTTTTTATGACACAGTCTTCAACGCTGCCCTCAGTTCTATCCCTCGCTCTTCCTCTCGGGGTCCACGGAAGTGCGTTCCCTGGTGGAATGCGGACTGTGCTCGGGCTGTCCGCTGTAAGCGTGCAGCCTGGAAGAAACACCGCCGCCGGCAGACGGCTGATTCTTTTATTCTGTTTCGGAAGGCAAGTGTGGTATCCCGTAGGACCATCCGTACAGCTAAACGTTAGAGTTGGAAATCTTATGTTTCCACCATTACGTCCGATACTCCTCTGCCGCAGATCTGGAAGAAGATCCACAAGATTGCGGGCAAGTTCGTTCCGGATGTCTCGCCGGCTCTCCACCTCCATGGTACTCTTGTGGTGGATCCAGTGAAGGTCACGACCAAACTAAGTTTCCACTTTTCTTCTGTTAGCTCTGGTTCTCATCTTCTTCAATCCTTCCTTCTTCGTAAGCCTGTTCTTGAATCTTATCCTTTAGATTTCCACACTCATCTCCTTTTCCCTATAACGATCCTTTCTCTCTTTCTGAACTTCAGTCTGCCCTGGCCCCTCTGCGGATCTACGGCGGCGGGCTCGGATGACGTTCATTATGAGATGCTTCGCCATCTCCTTCCGTGCACGTCTCAGTATTTACTGAATCTGAATAACCAGGTCTGGGAGTCGTCGTCCGTCCCTGAGGACTGGCTCGATGCCGTTGTACTCCCTATTCGGAAACCAGGGTCTCTCGGTACGTCCCCTAAGGACTTCCGCCCTATAACTCTCACGAGTTGTGTTTGCAAGCTCTTTGAGTGTATGGTAACTGTCCATCTGATGTGGTTCTTGGAACACCATCACCTCCTCTCTCCTTCTCAATTTGGTTTTCGCAAGTGCTGCAGCACGACTGATGTCCTGGTGAACTTGGATGTCTATTTTCGTACTGCTTTTGCTGCGAAGACCTCCGTTGTTGCTGTTCTTTTTGACCTGGAAAAGGCTTATGACACGACTTGGAGATACCATATTCTGCCCCAACTTCGTTCTTTTGGCCTTCGTGGTAATCTCCCTCTCTTCCTTCAAAGTTTTCTCTCTCGTTGTACCTTTCGAGTCAGGCTTGGTGCCACTCTCTCTCTCTGCCTCTTTTCGGCAGTATGAAGGTGTGCCCCAGGGTAGTGTTCTGAGTACTACTCTTTTTCTGGTTGCCCTCAATGGTCTTCTTTCCTCCCTTCCTTCTGGCATCTTCTCTGCTCTTTATGTTGACGATCTTACTCTTTGCTGTCCGGGTGATGATTCGCCTCTCCGTCACCGGCGGCTTCAACTTGCGATAGATGCCGTATCATCTTGGGCCACCAATCATGGCTTCAAGTTCTCTAGCACTAAGACTTGTGCCATGACTTTTACTCGGAAGCGGGTCGTTCTTCGTCCCTCTTTGTCACTTTATGGTCATCCCCTTGAGTACAAAGATTCCGCAAAGCTTTTGGGGTTATTCCTTGACACTCGTTTGTCTTGGTCGCCCCATGTCTCTTACCTCCGTGTTGAATGCTCTAAGGCCCTTAACCTACTTAAAGGTTTTGTCCCATACTTCTTGGGGAGCGGATAGGCGCACACTTCTCTATTTGCATTCCACTCTCGTCCTGTCTAAACTCGATTATGGTTGCCCTGCATACTCTTCTGCTTCTCCTTCTATTCTTCGCCGTCTTGATCCCTTGCACCATACTGGGTTGCGCCTCAGCTCTGGTGCTTTTCGTTCAACTCCTACCCTCAGCTTGTACACTGACACTGGCTTTCTGTCTCTCCAGGATCGCCGTGATCGCTACAGTCTTCGCTATCTTGCGCGATTCTTACAGCATCCTCACTCTCGCCTCTATCGTGCTTTGACTTTTACCCCTCCTGTAGTTCCTGTTCCTCTTCACCTCCTCCCTCTTTCTGTCCGTTTGTCTCGCTTACAGCATTCTCTTTCAGCTCATATTACCAATGTTTCTCCTCGTATTGTTCCTTCCTTACCTCCGTGGAGGGTCCCCCTTCCCAAATTTTTTACTTCTCTGACCCACATTACTAAAGCTTTTACCCCTCCTACAGTTTTGAAACGCCTCTTCCTTGAGCACTTTTCTTCTCACTCCCACTCCATTCCCATCTTCACCGATGGGTCTAAGTCTGCTGATGGTGTGGGCTACTCTGTTGCTTTTCCTGACCACACTTATATGTGTCGCCTTCCTTCGGAGGCTAGAATCTTCACAGCAGAACTTTATGCTATTCTCTATGCTCTTCGTCTCCTGCTTTCCCGGTGTCAATCCTCCTTTGTGGTGGTAGTTGACTCTCGTAGTGCCCTCATGGCTTTAGGGTCCTTTAATCTGGTCCACCCGGTGATTGTCGAGATTCAACATTGGCTGTTTCTTATCTCCAGTAGATTTAAGTCAATTGCATTTTGCTGGGTTCCCAGCCATGTTGGTGTCTCTTTAAATGAGCATGCGGATGCTGCCACTAAAGAATCTATCCGCATCTCCCGTAAAAGTATTCCTTATTCCGACATTTACACAGTTATTCATGCCTCCATCCTTGCCCGCTGGCAGAGTTGTTGGTCTTCTGTTATTGGTAACAAACTGCGTACTCTTAAGAGTCGTGTGTTCCAGTGGCCTTCCTCCTGCCACCGTAACCGGCGGTGGGAGTGTCCACCGGCGGACAAGTGTCCAAGGGACACTTGTCCCTTGGACTTCAATCAAATCAAATTTTCAATTAATTACGTTAATCCCTCTGTCACACAGACAGTAACAATCAATAACTAATTACGTTAGCACTATCAAACCTGCCTCATGGCATTAGGCAGACGGATGCTCATGATAACCACAGATTGTAATACTAGGCAGTCACGTTGCTTCTGCAGTGATCGCGTGGTGGGCACTTTCCTCTCTTCTTAAATCACTTGTATCTAAGATGAATATCAACTATCGCAAACCGGATTTTGCAGTGAAATGCGCTAGATGAAATTAGACGGGTGATGAGACATTAATTAACGTCGCGTTAGGCGGAAAGTCTAGTTGTATCCGGCAGCTTAGAAATTCACGTCTTGACAGACAGGCGACTATTGCAGAACTGAGGAGTGCAGCGTAGTGTACCGGGGCTCCACGGCTCCCTCCCACACTCCTCCTACATATATGTATCTAGCCCACCAGGCACTGAGGAGAGGAGAGGCCTAGTCACACAAGGAACGGTTGATCTAGCTGACTCCTTCCTGACTATGACATTACTATAAACTAATAACCATTCTTATGTCATATCTGCAGGATAGATGTTGTTAGAAACTTTTACACTGTAAGATTCTGGCAGGTGAAGTTGTGACCGCATGAGATAACAACTGGACGGGCTAATCACACAACACACAGGGACGCCATTACCAGACGGTCTGAGTGGAGACCGAGTTCACTGAGGACATGTTTCTTGCTTGTTAACCAGGATACATTCTACAAAGACAGCTTAGCTTTTGTACAAGTAATAGGAGTTAAACATTAGAATAACCCGTAGTAATAAATTTTATAAATCAATCAGTTTGATTTAGTAGAACATTCTACAATAAACCCTATAAGTTTGTGAAGGAGGTTTCTAGTGGGTTCAAATTAAACCTATTCAGTCCACTATCTAAAGAAATTCTTTAATAGCAAATTAAATATAAGTAGTTTAATAAACAAATCAATAATAATAACTAAAATAAATAACACAAATCCTACTGGTAATTTCTTCCACAACAGCCAAGAAACTTTCATCATTAAGATATCCTTTTTACCTTTTCGACATCAGCTGTTGCGAAACGTTAATTGAAGCAGAAGCACAAACCTATTTTCATTCTGCACTACTTCCTAGTATTACCTCCCCCATATCACTCACTTGAGTCCTGGACAAGGTAGAAACCTGTGCGAGAAAACAAAGTTCTTATTGCACTGGTCAGTACATGAGAGTCTTTAACACGAGAGAGATTTTAGTGTTATCTTGAGTTATCTTGAGTCCTTAATGTTATGTGTAACATTCTGAAAATTTCGTATGAGACCATTTTCTAAAGCAACAGTCCACCAGCAATCATTCATTCTATGGCATTCGCATTTTAAACTTGTTCACTCAACACCAATGCTCATCAAATAAGAGTTTCTAGGTTCAAGCTTCTAATGCACTAATGTTAGGTAAACGTTATAAACATGAAGATTTATTACTAATATTAATAGCATTCTAAGTGAATCATAGTCATAATTAAATATATATATATATATATATATATATATATATATATATATATATATATATATATATATATATATATATATATATATATATATATAAATATATATATATATATATATATATATATATATATATATATATATATATATATATATATATATATATATATATATATATATATATACATTATATATCTAATATATATATATCTAATATATATATATCTAATATATAATATCTAAAAAGTTATATATATATATATATATATATATATATATATATATATATATATATATATATATATATATATATATATATATATATATATATATATATATATATATATATATATATATATATATATATATATATATATATATATATATATATATATATATATATATATATAACTTTTTAGACACTCAACCCACCAGGAGACTCGAACACTGGCCAACAAGGTGGCAGTTGCATGCTGTATCCACTACGCTATACTTCAAAGCCATAAGAGAGGTAGGAATTCTGGGGTATTTAACCAACCAGAATTCCAATCCTCTCCCAGGCGATGAGATAGTGTGGGACCTCGGATGCTCTTTCATCGGTTCCTGTTATATGGGAAAACTCAGTGCCAAATGCTTAATGCACAGACTACCCTATTCCAGTATTCCAGTAAGCATTTGGCACTGAGTTTTCCCATATAACAGGAACCGATGAAAGAGCATCAGAGGTCCCACACTATCTCATCGCCTGGGAGAGGATTGGAATTCTGGTTGGTTAAATACCCCAGAATTCCTACCTCTCTTATGGCTTTGAAGTATAGCGTAGTGGATACAGCATGCAACTGCCACCTTGTTGGCCAGTGTTCGAGTCTCCTGGTGGGTTGAGTGTCTAAAAAGTTATACTGGAATAGGGTAGTCTGTGCATTAAGCATTTGGCACTGAGTTTTCCCATATAACAGGAACCGATGAAAGAGCATCCGAGGTCCCACACTATCTCATCGCCTGGGAGAGGATTGGAATTCTGGTTGGTTAAATACCCCAGAATTCCTACCTCTCTTATGGCTTTGAAGTATAGCGTAGTGGATACAGCATGCAACTGCCACCTTGTTGGCCAGTGTTCGAGTCTCCTGGTGGGTTGAGTGTCTAAAAAGTTATAAACTTCAGCTACTGGAATAGGGTAGTCTGTGCATTATATATATATATATATATAAATATATATATATATATATATATATATATATATATATATATATATATATATATATATATATATATATATATATATATATATATATTTGATGGAGAGAAAGATAAAAACTTATATATAAGGAGAGAGCCAGAGATATTTGATTTTTCTTTTTCTTTTCAGGAATTGGTTGGAAGTTGAAGATATCATAACTTGGAAGCGTTTAGTAAGTCATTGAGCTGTTTGTTAACATTTGTAATAATTGTTTATTTATTATCCATGTCAAAGGTTAACAATAGTTATTTATCCTGGGAAGTCTTTCATGGTGATCATTCATTAATTATATGACTCACTTTAATGGTTTGCTTTATTCTTATTATATATTTGTATCAATATTCTTAACCCTAGGCCAAGTTTCTTTTAAAATCATCCCTTTTTATTCATACACATTATCATGTAATATGTTATATATAGATAAATTACGTTTTCACAACAGACATTCCTCTTGAAAATCTTAATTTCACAATGATGACAACAGAATTTTTGTTTAGGTTTGCTTTGTGTAAAAATATCAACGTTAATAGCATTATTAGTTTTCATTATTTAATTAGATTTTAGTGGTATTACTTATATTTTCATAAAATGTGCTGGAGGATTGATAATAGGTAACATATTAATTTTAGATGTATATCTGGAAAAGCTCGATCTTTTTAGATGTTTTTCACGTTTTTGTTTATGTAAAACTGAAAACTGAGTTGGCAACACTGAGTCATATTGTACGCTATTGCAGATTGGACGATGCAACAATCGAGTTACATTATCCGTTCTTCCTACTTGTGTTTGTTTGCTCTAACAGTTTGTATGTTCCTCCTCCATATGGTGTGTTCTAACGATAAAGCTAGATATGTTGGTAGTTCTTTTAGAAATTTCATGTTAAGGATGTTGGAGCACACCAGAGTATCTTAAGGAACTGGTCAGCCTTTATCTAAACCAATGCTCTCTGATATTTAAAATAATTCTTGGAGAGAGATTCATCCTCTCTGTGAGACTGGTTTCAAAGTTTTGGGTAATCATATTGAAGTCTTTGTTTACAATTTCGTCCTTCGTTGGATAAAAGCACCTCGTCTGTGTAAGAACTGTGCAGAGTTTATATATAAGCCCAGTTCCTTTAGTTTACCCCTTTAACGTTTAGAGTTTTATTTTTCACTTATCTATACCTAAAAGAGAGATTGGACGTCAGACACCTGGGTCTAGCCTCACCCAAATTGGAAGAATGAATGGTATGGGGTATAGGATGAACATAGGCTGTTCGGGGTCCCCAAAATTCAAAAGTGAATGGCATGCTAGTGCCACATTCAGACTCCTTCGACAATTTTTGTCACTGCCTGCCACCCACACTGCTAAATATTTTCAAAATAAATTAAAAAAAAAATCATTTTTCAAATACACCATTATACACTGATTTCGGGAAAACTAACCTAAATTTCCTGATGTTCATAATTGGCCCTTACTCCCATAAAAGAGATTGTCTTCAGAGTCAGAGGTTTCCCAAGCCACGTGCCTTTCTCAGAGTAATGGGGTGTGTATTTTATTTTGTAGTAGTTCACACTACAAAGCTCTCACCCACATATTAGACAATTATATTTTTTATAAGATAGGAAAACAGACAGATATTGGGGCAGACAAAGATAGAGACAGAGAAATACACATACAGAAACAAAGACATAGAGTCAGTGACAGAGAGGGATAAAGATTCAACCCAATCTATATTTATGGAAGTATACATGGATGGATAAAGGAAATGTTGAATGAATAGTTCGATAGATAAAATATCATCCACTCTTCCGTGGAAATAACTTTCCTTATTAAGACTACTCAATAGCTCAGTCGATAGAGCTTCTGCTGCACATACGTGTAGTCCACGATTCAAGTCTCTATAGCTCTGGTGAATGGAATGGAGATGGATAGATAGATGGATGAAAATATGGATAATTATATGGATAGATATATGGATAAATAAATAAATGGATAGACGAGAGAGGGATATTAAATTTCAGTTGATAATGGGATAAATAGATGGATAGATGAATAGATGAATCCACAGGTTGTTGGATAGAAATATGGATGGATAGATGGAAAGTTATATAGATGGACAGACAGATGAATGGATTGATTGATTGATGAATAGGTGGATGGATAGAAGGATAGATGAACAGACAGATGAATGGATTGATTGATTGCTGAATAGGTGGATGATAGAAGGAGAGATAGATGGATGAAAAGACAGATATATAAATACATAAATGTATATATATACATATATGGATGGATAAATTGGTAGGTAGTTGAATAAATAGTGGGGTAAATAGATGGGTGGATAGATAGTTCCATGATGATGGACACATAGATGGATAAATGGATTGATGGATGCATAAACTGATGGACAGGTGGATAGAGATATGAAAAGGTGGGATCCCCCCCCCCCTACTTTGTGTGTTGCGTGTGTTTATTTTTTTTTTTTGTGGAAGCTATTGTGCATTAATCATTTATGCATTGTTTGAGACTGAAATTTGTTTCTAAATTTGACATTTTGTTTAATATAATTTATATTGTGATACTTTATAACACTTTCCTGTACCATAGTATTTTGTTTTGTATTTTTGGAATGTGTGTTTGTAATTAATATGTGTAACAAAGGATATACACCGAGAGATGTAACCTGTTTCTCTATGTGTATGTGGCGAGGGTTTACTCTGGCTGTAGATTACATCCAGAGCCGAAGTATTCTTGCTGGTTGGTCAGTATGCATTAGTTGTTCACTTGATAACATTAAATGGCTTAATAACAGGCCATGATGCCCACAGGGGATATGTCCACCGATAAGTGTAAACCACTTCTCAGTGTATACTCACTGAGTTTACTTTTGTCCTGGACTATGTTGAGGATTAAAGTATTCTTGCGGGTTGGTCAATATTCAGTTGTGCTGGCTTTAGTAACCCTCCAGAGGTTGATGGGCCTTAACCTCGATCCCAAACCAAAATAATTTAGATTTACTATATTGATTGACCACTTACTAAGTCGAAATTTGGCGTTTCTCTGTTTTATGTATTTAATTTGTCATTTTCCTTATATTGCTGTCTTTTTAAATTGTTAACGTTTTGAAATTAGGTTTTTAACTTTTTTGTTAGATTTATTTTATCTGATGCTGCTAAACTTAAACAAATCTTTGCTTTATATCAACGTGTAGTTGAGAGAGTTATTTGATCCCTCTTTTGTGGTCCGCAGCTTATGGCTCATGGCTGGTCTTCTTAAATAACATTTTATTGCTTACGTTTTTGTTGCTTGCAATAGATATGCGTCAAGCTTGAAAGGTACCCAAGCCAACTTACATCAGAAAACTCTTGACCTCATGAAGGATTCAAACTCGGTCAGCCAGTACCTCCATGCCTCCTAGCGTATCCAGTACTATATCCGTTCACCCAACAGACTCTACAAAAGTACTGGAAAGTCGTCTGACTTTTAACCCCAATACCCGACAGCGCACGTGAGTATTTTGGGCACAGATATATTATCAAATTACTTCAGCATGCCGGGGCTTCATAAGTAACATTTGTGCGTGAAGATTAAATGGTCCCCAAACCATCGTGCATCAGAAAACTCTTATAGTACTGGACATGCCAAGGAACATGGTGTGTCGAAGGGGTTTGGCCTCCATGACCAAAATCTGATGTCTATTCTGATGTGCTTATTGGTTGTGGGGTGGTTCTTTATTCCTAAAACTGAAATACATCATCATAAAGCACCTACCAAGGATGCACTCCGTGGCTCAGGACACTGTTTGTGAAAGTGAGATTGGTGAGGAGGTTAGGCGCTCCACTCGAGCCCCATTCCAGATTCCCAAGATTTGGCGTTCGGCTATGTGGTTGTGTTGGAAGTTGGGAGTGTCCAACCACTCCCTGGAGGCTGACCAGGTTCAAATCCTTCAGGGGGTCAAGAGTCCAAAGAGTTTCCTGATGGGGACCATTCAATCTTGACACAAAAATGTTACTCATGCGGCCACAGCATGACGAAGTGATTTGATGATATATCTGTGGCCAAATTAGTCATGAGCGCTGTCGGGAAATTGGATTTAAAAGTCAGACGAGTTTCCAATACTTTTGTACAGTTTTTTGGTTGAGTGGATATACTACTGGACACACCAAGGGGCATAGAGGGGTCAAGAGCATATATGTTGATACCAACCGAAGAATATATAAATTAATCCAGCTACATGATGAAGAATGACGACACTAAACTTCAGCGAATCCCGAGGAACCCTTTGGAAGACCTTAAACACAAAGTGACCAAAACTATCACTGCAATCAATGAAGAGAAGTGAAGTTCACCTCACTAAACTCCAGTGCGACTATGGCCTTGCGTATGCATTTTGCAGTGTTAAAACCCATAAACCAGGTAACCCACTACGCCCAATCATCAGATACTAATCCCAATTTTCCAACTTGCGAAAGACTAAACGAACGTCTACCTACATACACTCCAACAAATGACAATCTACAATCATCAGCAGACTTCATAAGAATAATCAAGACTAAATAGCCCGAGGTAATTACTGCTTCACTGGACGTTGAATCCCAATTTACCAACGTCCCGGTCGATACCACCATAGAAATGATCCTGGACAGAGTATACAGAGACGAGAGCACCCCTAAATTAGACATACCCAAGCAACACTAGAAGAGCATTCTCGAGGCATGTACAAAGGAAGCTCCTTTTATCAGTCCGCAAGGTAACATGTATCTACAGGTAGATAGAGTATCAATGGGCTCCCCCCTAAGAGCGAAATTTGCTAATTCTTACATGGGAACCGTCGAGGAAAGAGTCTTCAGTTGCAGACAAAATCCGATTGCATACTGCCGTTATGTCGATGATATATTCGTAATAGTAAAAGACCTAGAAGAACTAATTGTTCTAAAAAGCCGTCTAGAGAGAGAGAGTCAGGACTCCAATTTATACATGAAAATAGTAACAATGACAGTCTGCCATTCCTAGATGTGTTAAAAACAACAGTAGCAGCATCTCTAAGTACATGCGAATATTGCCAAGCCACGAACATAGGATTATGCCTAAACGGTAGGAGTGAGGTTAGATATTAAGGCAGTTTTCTCAACATTTATACTCGTCGAGCCCTTACCCACTGCTCTGAATGGAGCAAAGTGTGTAGGACGTTAAAAAGGATAACACAAGTACTGGTGAACAATGGTTATAGTAACCATGAGGAAAACACTAACCAAGAGATACTTTAAGACGACACCTGGACCTGTAGTACAACTCAGAACCATGAACAGAAACCACAACACCTTCACTAAAATTATATTACAAATCCACCATGCACAGCGGATATAAGAAAGAGGAAAGAATAATGAAAAAAATAATCTGTAAAAGAGTAAAAAGCACAAGTCCTAACCTAAACTTTGACATTATCATATACTATAAACAAAAGAAGGCCACTGACCTTCTCATTAGAAACAGCCGGAAGCCAACTGAGAATCCTTTGCAGCAGTCGAATATGCTAAATATTTACACCTGCTCGTATGAAGGATGTAATCTTTAATTTTAATACGTAGGTATGACAGCGAACAAGCTCACGAGGTGCTTGACATGTTATCTTCAATCAGGTGGCCGTAAAATGCATATGAGACAAGCTCATGGCATCACCCAAACAAGAGAAATGCTAAATAAAAACACTTGCATAATAGACAAAACCTAAGATGTAAGAAGATTACTGTTGACATTATCTGACAATCTGAGTCAGAAAGAAAGTAACACAGACACAAACAAAAAGAAAAACAAACAGGGAAAACAGAGTGACAGAAACAGACAGACAGGAAGACTGGGGTGAGGTAAATCTTCTTGGACTCAATTATTACCTATATATCGTTCATATGTGTGAGGCCTCCCGTTATGAAATATTATTATGGAATTTGATCCCATATACTTGCTCTGCCTCAACTATAATCAACTCCAACACATTTGATCCCATATACTTGCTCTGCCTCAACTATAATCAACTCCAGCACATTTGATCCCATATACTTGCTCTGCCTCAACTATAATCAACTCCAACACATTTGATCCCATATACTTGCTCTGCCTCAACTATAATCAACTCCAGCACATTTGATCCCATATACTTGCTCTGCCTCAACTATAATCAACTCCAACACATTTGATCCCATATACTTGCTCTGCCTCAACTATAATCAACTCCAACACATTTGATCCCATATACTTGCTCTGCCTCAACTATAATCAACTCCAACACATTTGATCCCATATACTTGCTCTGCCTCAACTATAATCAACTCCAACACATTTGATCCCATATACTTGCTCCGCCTCAACTATAATCAACTCCAACACATTTGATCGCATATACTTGCTCTGCCTCAACTATAATCAACTCCAACACATTTGATCCCATATACTTGCTCTGCCTCAACTATAATCAACTCCAACACATTTGATCCCATATACTTGCTCTGCCTCAACTATAATCAACTCCAACACATTTGATCCCATATACTTGCTCTGCCTCAACTATAGTCAACTCCAACACATTTGATCCCATATACTTGCTCTGCCTCAACTATAATCAACTCCAACACATTTGATCCCATATACTTGCTCTGCCTCAACTATAATCAACTCCAACACATTTGATCCCATATACTTGCTCAGCCTCAACTGTAATCAACTCCAACACATTTGATCCCATATACTTGCTCTGCCTCAACTATAATCAACTCCAACACATTTGATCCCATATACTTGCTCTGCCTCAACTATAATCAACTCCAACACATTTGATCCCATATACTTGCTCTGCCTCAACTATAATCAACTCCAACACATTTGATCCCATATACTTGCTCTGCCTCAACTATAATCAACTCCAACACATTTGATCCCATATACTTGCTCTGCCTCAACTATAATCAACTCCAACACATTTGATCCCATATACTTGCTCTGCCTCAACTATAATCAACTCCAACACATTTGATCCCATATACTTGCTCTGCCTCAACTATAAACAACTCCAACACATTTGATCCCATATACTTGTTCTGCCTCAACTATAATCAACTCCAACACATTTGATCCCATATACTTGCTCTGCCTCAACTATAATCAACTCCAACACATTTGATCCCATATACTTGCCCTGCCTCAACTATAATCAACTCCAACACATTTGATCCCATATACTTGCTCTGCCTCAACTATAATCAACTCCAGCACATTTGATCCCATATACTTGCTCTGCCTCAACTATAGTCAACTCCAACACATTTGATCCCATATACTTGCTCTGCCTCAACTATAATCAACTCCAACACATTTGATCCCATATACTTGCTCTGCCTCAACTATAATCAACTCCAACACATTTGATCCCATATACTTGCTCTGCCTCAACTATAATCAACTCCAACACATTTGATCCCATATACTTGCTCTGCCTCAACTATAATCAACTCCAACACATTTGATCCCATATACTTGCTCTGCCTCAACTATAATCAACTCCAACACATTACAAATTGTCGTCCTTCGTCTGCCTATTTTCTAACTTTCTAAAAGTGTATTGCATATTCCTGTGTGCTTAAAAAGCAGTGAAGCATAGTCAAATTTTGACTTAGATTTTGATCACATGTGAGTATTCTTTTGTTTCAGAGGAAGACATTTTGTATTGAAGGCATCCCACGCACTAATTTATACATTGAAGCTACATGGCATGAACTCGTAAGCCAGGTTGGATTATTGCCAATGGTTTGTATATAATTTAAATTTTTCAAATTTAGAAGTTTTGACTTATATATTATTAATAGATCCGCTGTGACCTGAAGCCATTCACAGGAATTATCCTCAGTACATTCTCTGAAGCATATCATATTTCTTCTCTAACTAAACCCTCTCATGAAATTGTCCAGTAGCCACAAATATTAAACTTGTCCCAAAATTCCTAAAGAATTCCTGTCCCAAAGTCTGCCTGTGAAGTGGCAGTGACAGAATTCGACGTACCCGGGACTGGCTAGAGGAAGAGATGACCGACAGTGAGGTGCTACGGAGGAGTGTAACCAGCGAGTTGCAAGAAGCTCCTGCCAGGGGTTCGCTACCCTTGTATTTGCTCGTGAAGAGGCCCAGCAGCGCGAGGCTGATGTTCTCTGCCAGCTCTAGGCTGGAGAGTGATTGTGGGCGAGCACGGAGGGCACCTAGTGAGACTGTGTTTTGGCTGGCCCGTGTCCAGGGTAGACTCGTTGGTGTTTCCCAGTACTGGTTGAGGACGGTACTGTGTGTTGAGGAAACACGGTAGCTGACAAGACTGCATCGATCTAGCATTGAATAGCGCTTAGTGTCCTAAGAGAGAGACACTTGTGTACATATTAAGTGTAGAAATACTTCTTCTAGGGTTATAAATGAGGTGATGGGAAAGTGATTTTATATGAATATATTGATAATTAATGGAGTGTAGTATTCAATGCACCTTCCCCAGTGTGTTTTACTTGCATTACCGAGATCACACCTTGAAAGCCACTACTAACTTGGGGCCGGATACCAGAACTTTAGTACCACCAGAAAATAACCCGGTTGTGACCCATTGTGGCCGTAACAGAAGGACTGGAGGACAGGGAAGGTTGCTGTGGCTCTGCAATGCACATGCGTTCCTGAGCCACAGCAACGCGTAGCCGGGTACTGCTAGTCTATATAAATAAAAATGGAAATGTTTTGTTCAAAATCGCTAATCTCCGAATATTCTTGACCGATTGCTTTGAAATTTACAAAGTTTCGTTCGCATCCGGTCAGGTTTTTATGTGCATTCTATATAGATGTCACGTCTGTGACGGTAACAAAACATGCTTTTTCTGAAAACTATGTGTTTCATGTGAGGGAAATCCTTACCGATTGCTTTGAAATTTTGACAACGTTGCATTCGAATAGGCGCGTCATTTTATATGCCTACTATATATGTGCCTGACCTGTGACAGGAAAAAAACATGTTTTTTTTTTAAACAGCGGCATCTGCACATAATGGCAACATGCACACTATACTAAATATATCACAGATTCAATGTCAATGTTCCCGATTGCATTGATAAATTTTATTTTCATCGATTTTGATTTATTTTATTTTTTAGTGAATTATTTTGTGTGACATTGTGTTGGAATTGAGCTGTGTTGTTTACCATACCGTTCATTTCGTAAGTATAAGTATAGATGCCACACCTGTGACAGTTAAAACTGTGGTTTCCTTGAAAAATAGCGCCATCTGTTGCATGTAAGAGCAACATACATGCTATGCTAGATATGTTACAATTCCATTTCAATGTCTCTGATTGCATTGATAAACTGATTTTTCATAGATTTTGATTTATTTTCATTTTGATTTAATTATTTTATGTGAATTGCGTTGGAATTGAGCTGTGTTGTTTACCACACCATTCATTTCATGAGTATTGTTTAATTTTATATCTTTTCATATTTTCATTAAATTTTTTAACTGTTTTTCTTATATTTCAGTGATGGAAACAGTGTTTTTAGTGATTTCTTATATTTCAGCAACGCACATGCGTTGCTGAGCTACAGCAACGCATGGTCTGGTACTGCTAGTGTCTATATAAATAAAGATGGAAATGTTCGTTTGTTCATAACCGCTAATTTCCGAAAGTTCTTCACCGATTGCTTTGAAATTTTCACACAACGTTCCATTCGCATCCAAGCAGGTTTTTGTATCCATACAATATAGATGTCACGTCTGTGACAGTAAAAAAGCATGTTTAAAAAAATTGTGTTTTCCATACTTTTTTCATGTGAGAAAAATCTTCGAAACTACTTTACCGATTGCTTTGAAATTTTGACACAACGTTGCATTCGAATAGGCGCGTCTTTTTATATACCTACTTTATACATGCCTTACCTGTGACTGGAAAAAACATGCTTTTTTTAAAAAGGCCGCCATCTGTTGGATGTAAGAGGAATACACGCTGTAATCTCCGAAAGTTCTTCACTTTTTTTTTTTTTTTTTTCTTTTTTAGCAGGGATAATCCTGCGCGGGCCCTAAGCCTCTGGCTGGCCCACTAAGTGATGCTCGTTTCTGGTTTACCTGGGCGGAGGATGAGTATGTATGACCCGTATGGTCGCTTCAGTAAGATTTTGCCATATGTGTTTAACAACTTCCTCTGCTCTGTCGAATCGAAGGTGAAATCTTAACGGGTTTGTAACTGTGCACTGTGTTAGATAATGTTCCAGTGGTCTGTCGGGCATTTCTCCACAGTGTTGACATTTCCTCTCACCTTCCGGAACCCGTAAGCCTATTTCCCATGCACATGGGTATCCAAGCCTGATGCGATGTAAGTGCACTTCTGTTGTTCTACTGCCCCCTTTCATCAAACTAAGTGGTTCGTAGTTGGTGGAATTCTTGTACCAACCCGCAGATCCTGATGTGGCAACTGCTGTGTTGTGGTCACTGTACAGCCTTCGCATTGCTCTGTTTCGAATAACTTTCTTCATCTGGGAGAGACTCGGTGGTATGTAAATGTCTACATTCCTCCTCTTAGTAGCAAGTTTTGCAGCTTCGTCTGCAATGTCATTACCTAATAGTCCCACATGACTTGGCACCCAGTTGATAAGCACCCGTCGGCCTTGTCGGTGGAGTGTGTGCATGAATGATAAGACATTGGTGATCAGATGGATGTTATCACATATGTGTTCCTGTTGCAAGGTTTCAATGGCGGTTCTCGAATCTGTATGGACGATAACATGTTGGCGGTGTTCAGCAAGAGCATGTTCCAAAGCCTTTTGAATGGCTAGCATCTCAGTCTGTAAAGTCGAACACCCATTTGAGAGCCTCCAACTATATACAGAGTTTCCTGCTTTAACTGCAGCTCCGGTTTCCTGTCCCTGCTGGTATACTGACCCATCCGTGAAGTAAGTGAAGCTGTCGGATGCCATGTTTGCCTCTATATGGATCTGTGCAATGTGACGTAGCAGATGAGGATGTGTCTGGTTCTTCTTTCCGTCAAGAGCCATAATCTGAAAGTCTGCTGGCAGAGATTCCCAAGGGGCTTGCATAACAAAGTCTGCATGTATGTCGTCGACACCCCTCTCAGTGACTGTGTTTGCCATATCGAACGTATCGATGGCGTTTATCGCACAATGGGTCCACCTGTTGCTATTGGAGGCTCTTCTGTCCAGAGTTAGTGCTCCAGTGATCAAATCTTGAAGTGAACTGATTCTAGGTCTAGTCAATATCTTGGTCAGCATGCACGCAGCAATCCCCTTTACCCTTATTTCAATCGACGTTAGCTTTGTCTCTAGTCTTAGGTTCAGGATTTTAGTCCATCTGGGAGCACCTGTTATGACTCGCAATGCATCATTTTGAAGAACCTCAACGTTTGCCCACTGACCAGGAGAAAGAGTGAGTAAGGCAGGCGCTGCATAATCAACCAGGGAACGAGCGGCGTGTATGTAAAACATTCTCAACACTCTGTGTCCCGCTCCTAGACGGGGCCCTGTGATTGCTCTCATTATATTTATTCGTGACTTTGCTTTCTCCTTTAGATATTGAATTTGCTTATTGAATGTCATCTTAAAATCAATCCACACTCCGAGATATCGATATTGTGTAACCCACTGAAGGTTAATGTCCAGAATGCGTAGGTGCCTGTATGGAGTGTTGCCACCTAGTCTCATCGCCTTAGACTTCTGTGCAGATATTTTTAGCCCTAAAACACTGCATTCAGATGTCACTTGATCTAAAGCACCTTGAGCTTTATTTAGAAGTGAAGGACCCGTAACGACTAATGCTAGATCATCAGCATAGCTGAGCAATTTAACCCCTTCTGTAAAGGACATGGTAACAAGGTTTTCCATAAGGATGTTAAAAAGACTAGGACTGAGGACTCCTCCTTGTGGAGTCCCATTCTCGTGCAAGTGGTAGTCCGACACTTGTCCTTGCAACTTTACTCTGGCATACCTGTGACTTAGGTAATCTTGAATCCATGCTAGCATTTTCCCCCTCACACCTTTTTTAACTAAGGTGTGTAGTATTGCTGGCGGGCTTGCAAGTTCAAATGCTTTTTCCAGATCAAGGAAGACCACTATAGCTGGACCCGAGTTAACTGTTCCTAGTAATGTTGCTATGCAGTTGGCAGTACCTACACCTCTAGTGAAGCCAAATATGTGTTTATGAAGGTCTCCAGTCTTCCACAGTAGCCTATTTAAGACCATCCGTTCTGCAGTTTTACTAACGCATGATGTTAAGGAAATGGGTCTGTAATTGCCAGGTTCATTCGGCTTAGGAATCGGTATGATGTCTGCTTTCTTCCAAGAGGGCGGTAGTTTGCCTTGCTGCCAAGACGCATTGATGACGTCCAACATCCCCCGGTCTCCAGCAGGACCTGCATGTGCGATCATTGAGTATGTAATGTTATCAGCACCTGGAGCAGTGTCCTTACCACCTTTTTTGGCTCTGCTTAGTTCCTGTTCGGTGAAGGGACAGTCACATTCGTCATTTATAGCTAAGCCCTCATGAATGACTGTCATCCTCTCTTGTTTTAAGTGTTCTTGCTGACTGCGGACCATTGCAGGAAGCTGATATGAAGCTGTTCTTTCTGCAAATTGGAGAGCAAGTCTCTCAGCCTCCTGCAATGGTTGAATACATGCCTGTGGCCGGGCTGGTCGACCTGATATAGTTTTAATCTGACCCCATATCTTGCCAAGACTACTATGTTCATTTAGAGTTTGACACCACTCAAACCATCTTGCCTCCTTTACTTTTCGAGAAACTCGCCTTGCTTCAGATATCACCGCTCGTAGCAGAGTTCTTCCTTCTGGTGTGGGGTTTCTCTTTAGATGTTTTCTGAAGATATTGACTCTGTGGTTCTGTTCTTTAACGTCATTACTATAGAACCAATAGTTCTTTCGTTTTGTGTTACCTGTGATAATGATTGGAATAGCTAGTTCTTCACTGATTTCTTTGAAATTTTGACACAAAGTTCCATTCGAATACGCGTGTGTTTTTATATACGTACTATATAGATGCCACCCCAGGTAACAGGTAACAGGTAAAAACATACATTTTTTTATAAACAGCGCTATCTGTTGCACATACGACCAACACATGCAATACTAAATATGTTATGATTCAATTTCATTGTTTTTGATTTAATTGATAAACGGAATTTTCATAAATTTTGATTAATTTTCATTTTGTTTTTTTCTATTTTGTGTGACATTGCGTTGGAATTGAGCTGGTTTGTTTACCATACCGTTCATTTCGTGAGTATAGGTTATTTTTTTATATTTTCATTATTTTTATTTTGTGTTTTGAACTGTTTTCCTTATACATTAGTGATGGGAACAGCTGGGTCCAGATTCATGAAGCAGTTACGCAAGTACTTACGAACGTGTTCATCGTTTCTCAGTATTTTACGGCTTTGGTTACATTTATTAAACAATTTACAAGCATGAAAACTTGCCAATCAACTGTTGTTATTGTTATAAACAGACTCTTGGTGCTTCAGAGCTCATTAACTGTTTAATTATTGTAAACAAAGCCGCCAAAGATTGAGAAAAGGTGTACAGGTTCGTAAGTGTTTGCGTAAATTCTTCGTGAATCTAGCCCCAGAAACAGTTTTTCTTTTTCCCAGAATAGGAAAACTGTTCCCAATTTTCTGATGGGAACATCAGATCATTTGATTATCAGACGAGGGAGTGGGGAATGGTGGGAAAGACGAGTTGACGGGCGTGGGGGTTGGTGGGGAGAACAAAGGGATGGGGGAATAGAAGGGAGGACGAGGGGATGATGGGGGAGGAAAGAGAAACGAGGGAGCAAGGAATGGTTGGGAGGACGAGGGGCCTGGGGAGTTTGGATTGGTTGGGAGAACGAGGGGACGGGGGAGGGGGGAGTGGTGGGGAGGACTCGGAGACAGGGGAAGGTTGCTGCTGTGGCTCAGCAACACACATGCGTTGCTGAGCCACAGAAACGCGTGGCCGGCTACAGATAGTATAAAAATAAAAATGGAAATATTCGTTTGTGCATAACTGCTAATCTCCGAAAGTTCTTCACCGATTGCTTTAAAATTTTCACACAACGTTCCATTTGCATCCGAGCAGGTTTATATATGCATACTATATAGATGTCACGTTTGTGACGGTAAATAACATGCATTTTCTGAAAAACTGCTTTTTTCACGTGTTTTCCATGAGAAGGAAATCTAAAAAACCTCTTTACCGATTGCTTTGAATTTTTAACACAATCTTGCATTCCAATAGACGCATATTTTTATATATCTACTATATACATGCCTCACCTGTGACAGACAAAAACTTTGTTTGAAAAACTGCGCCATCTGTTGGACGTAAGAGCAACACACTCTGTGATTTCCGAAAGTCCTTCACCGATTGCTTTGAAATTTTGACAACGTTGCATTCGAATAGGCGAGTCTTTTTATATACCTACTATATAGATTCAACCCCTGTGACAGGTATAAACATACGTTTTTGAAAAACAGCGCCATCAATGGCGCTGAAAAAAACATTGAAATTACATTTCAATGTTTCCGATTGCATTGATAAATTTTATTTTCATAGATTTCGATTTATTTGATTTTTTATTGATTTATTTTGAGTGACATTGTGTTGGAAATGAGCTTTGAAATGTTGTTTACCATATCGTTCATATCGTAAGTATAAGTATAGATGCCACACCTGCGACAGGTAAAACTATGCTTTTCTTGAAAAACAGCGCCATCTGTTGCATGTATGAGCAACACACATGCTATACTAAATATGTTACAATTTCATTTCAGTGGTTCTCATTGCATTGATAGATGGAATTTTCATCGATTTTGATTTATTTTCGTTTTGATTTAATTATTTTGTGTGATTTGCGTTGGAATTGAACTGTGCTGTTTACCTTACCGTTCATTTTGTGAGTATAGTTTATTTTTTTTATTTTTTTCATATTTTTATATAATTTTTTAATTGTCTTTCTTATAATTCAGTGATGGAAACATCAGATCAATTGATGTTCTCAATTTCTTGATGGGAACATCAGTCCATTTGGGAAGGCATCGGACGAGGGCGTGGGGAATGGTAGGGATGACGAGGGGACGGAAGTGAGAGATGGTGAGGAGGACGATGGGATAAGGGAGGGGGTAATGGAGGGGGAAGGATGAGGGGACGGGTGGTGTTTGGGATGGTGGGGACGAGGGGATGTGGGAATGGAGAATGGTGGGGAGGACAAAGGGACAGGGGAGTGGGGCATGGTCGGAAGGAAGAGGGGATGTTGGAGTGGGGAATGATGAGGAGGACGAGGGGACGGTGGAGTAGGGAATGGTTGGGAGGCTGAGGAGACGGGTGAGGGGAGGAATCATGGGGAGGACTGGGTTACAGGGAAGGTTGCTGTGGCTCAGCAATGCACATGGCCGGGTACTGCTAGTATTTTTATATAAATGAAAATAGAAATGTTCGTTTGTTCAAAATAGCTAATCTTTGAAATGTCTTCACCGAGTGTTTTGATATTTTCATACAACGTTCCATTCTCACCCGAGCGGAGTTTCATATACATACTATATTGGTGTCACGTCTGTGACGGAAAAAACATGCTTTTCTTGAAAAACTGTTTTTTCATGTGAGGGAAATCTTCGAAACTTCTTTACCGATTGCTTTGAAATTTTGACATGATGTTGCAAGCGTAAGGAGAAAAGGAGAGGATCTGAAGGCCAAATTTAGACAGAATGGAAGCAAAGCATCTATGGGATGAAATATCTAGAGCATCTAGATCTAACAGTGTTTATGTCATGGGTGACTTTAATTTTAGTGGAATAAACTGGTTGAACAAAACAGGGAATAATGAAGCAGAAGATTTTCTAGAATTAATTGACGATTGCTTTCTTACGCAACACATTAAGGAACCAACGCGGGGAAATAATATTTTAGATTTAGAGTTAACTAACAGGGAAACACAAATTAAGGACATCGAAATATGGAGTGAGCTAGGGAAAAGTGATCATAAAGAAATCAGATTTAGCATTCAATGGAATAGATCTGTAGGAGAAAATTCTGTTAAAGTGCCTGATTTTCGAAAAGCTGATTTCAATAGCCTAAGAAATTTTTTGGGTCAAATAGATTGGAAAGTCTTGGGTATGGGTTGTGGGTCGGTATAGGAGCTAGACGTTAACCCAGCGATAGGTGACGTAAAAGGGGTTTTCGATGTGGATTTAAAATATAACCTATTTAAAAATATTCTAACCAAAGCCCAGGAATGTAGTATACCATATAAATTGAATAGATCGAATACTAATGATCCAAAGTGGATAATAAAGGATCTGAAGAACCTTATAGGTAAGAAGAGAGCGTGGTACAAAATGATTAAGAATGGGGAAGTCTGTTTAGAACAGGAATTCGTACAACTGGTTAGAAATACTAAAAAAGAGATAAGGAAAGCAAAAAGAAACTATAAAGTTCGCATAGCTGAGCAAGCAAAAACAAATCCTAAAAGGTTTTTCCAATTATACCGGACAAGGATTAGGGAAAGGATAGGTCCATTAAAAACTGAGACAGGTCAAATAACAAATAGTGATGAAGAGATGAGTAGTATTTTTAATAAATATTTTATATCTGTAACTTTTATAATGAAAGTTTGTTTTCACCTCATCCAAAACTGTTGTAACATATCACCTCACCCAAATGCAGGTATAAAAACTCGAAGATGTTTAAGCTCTATTCAGTTATAGTTCAGTTGTGTGTGTGTAAACTAAAGTCTTTGAAAATGTAATAAGTTTTACGAAAGGCGTTCAAGTGTCGCGTCAGACTTGAAATAAAAATGAATTTTGGAGAATTGATTTTTCAATTACCATCAACAGTGAAAAGAAACATAAGAAAGATCGAGAAAATTCGTGTTAGAATTATTAATCTTACTTTTTCGGTCATATTTAATAATATATGTCTACAGGAAAGACTGCTACCAAAATATACTAATATATATTTAAGCAAAAACTCACACCCCAGAAGTGACTCGAACCCATACTGCCAGGAGCACTATGCATCTGGCGTACAGGACACCTTCACCACTTGACCATCACGACCGTTAAAAAGATGATGGTAGCCGAAGCAATTTACCCCACCATCCCGACGGCGTTCTGATGGTAATCTTGGGCATAGTATTATGCCCAAGATGACTAGCACACATTTCTAATATTTTTAATTTCATAATGCTTGTGGGTATGCAATATTTTTTGTTGTTCCATTGTCTGTGGAGATATAGAGACTGTCTGGTTTCCGACTCTAGAACACGCAACATATAATTGTCCATGTGAAAAGCAATCCGTGTCTAGATATATACTGCACATTCTAAAGACTGGTCCTGAGCTTTGTTGATGGTGATTGCAAACGCCAATCGAATTGGAAATTACAAACTCTTAAATTGAAATGACATATCTGTTGGAATCATAAGAATGCGAGGAACGAGGACATCTTCACCTTTGAAAGGTCCTGTCAAGATTGTTGCTTCTATGATGTTGCAGATTAATTTTTTACTGCAAGGCGCATGGCGTTGCAAAGCTTCAGCTGATTGATATTTCGCAACATGATAATTAGCAAGCAGATTTTCAATTACAGTACGTGTGCTTGTATCCCTGGCAGATCGAGTGAATTCAAAAATTCTGTTGAATAATTAACAGCTTCATCTGCTTCCTCAACAGTGTCGACGGACTTGCATCGAGGAATTACAGGTAATGTTTGCCTGAAATCTCCTGCAAGCAATATTAATGCTTTCCCAAATGGTCTGATGTTTCCATGCAAATCTTGCAGTGATCGATCAAGAGCCTCGAGCGATTTTTTGTGGGCCATTGTGCATTCATCCTAAACAACAGGTTTACATTTCTGCAATACTTTTTCCATGCCGGATGCTTTGGAAATGTTGCACGTGGGAGTTTCAATGAATTGCATGTTCAATGGCAATTTCAAAGCCGAAGTAGCAGTTCTTCCACCTGGTAACAATGTAAAAGCTATTCCAGACGATGCAAGAGCTAATAAAGTTATGCCATTTTGGGATCGAAATGCTGCCAGAATCAATCTAATTAGGAAAGTTTTACAGTTCCTCCTGGCGCATCTAAGATTTCTCCAAACCTGTTAATGTTTGTTTGAATTTTAATGACAGTTTGAATTATTTGATTGTAAATGCCTTTTCGCTCAAGCGATAGCTTACGAATATTTGATTGCACATACGACAACAGATCACTCTTGTTGTAATCTTGTTCACGATAATTCTTGTAATTCTACATCGAACGAAGCAGCAGCAGATCGACTCGGTGATGGCATTTCCAATTGATTTAGAACTTTGTTCGCAATTTCTAAGCACAAATCTTTAATCATTATCAATGCGTTGTAGATTTCTGCTGTGAAATCCATGTTCATATTTGAGTTCTCCTTCGTATTCGACAGATAATATTTTCAGTTATGTACGATTTATATTTCATCCATAACTCTGTTGGAGATGAAGGAGAGCCGGTGGGCAATATGATTGCAAACAATGCACGAATTTGATTTGAATGTGATGTGTTGGTTGCGTCATTAATGCATACAGCCCAGTGTCGGTCGTTCTCCAATAAATTCAGAGCTTAACATGCACTACGGAAAGAGGCATGTGTTACGCCGTTGACAAATCTCAATGGCTGGAAAGACGTTCAACCGAGCACATTTACCAACAGTATGCGAAGAAAGAAGCTTTCATCTTGATTGGGATGCACGGTGTACAGTCTGCCTATCGTAGTTTATTTAAATCTTCCAGGTTGTCTATCGACTCGCTTTCCTTGTTTGCGTCATTCAAATTATTGTCTACTGACATTCCATGTGTAATACGCAGGCACATCCGAATTCAGCAGTGTTTTTGCAAATGCGTCATTTTGACAAATCGTGAAGAAAGCAGTTAACGTTGTAGCCGTTGGATTCATAGCTGTTTGTTGCACATTTGCAGATGTGAAATAAACGTGTTGTCTATTTTGTTTTCAAAATAAAAATAAAAAATATTAACAAAATATTTCAATTCAAACGCAGATCAATCAACACAGCTCAATTTCATAACCAATTGCACTGAAATATAAGAAGAACAGTTGAAAAAAAACATGAAAAACAATGAAAACAGAAACAAATAAGCTATACCCACAAAATGAACAGTATGGTAAAGAACACAGCTTAATTTCAATGCAACGTCACACAAAATAATTAAATAAAAATAAAAATAAATAAATATCTTTGAAAATTAAATTTGTCAATGCTATCAGAAACATTGAAATGGAATCGTAACATATTATGTATATCATGTGATGCTCCTACGTGCAACAGATGACGCTGTTAAACAAAAACGCACATTTTTACGTGTCACAGGTGTGGTATCTAAATAGTAGGTATATAAAAACATGCACATATTCGAATGAAACGTTGTGCCAAATTTTAAAGCAATTGGTGAAGAACTTTTGGAGATTTCAGCTTGTGCTCTTACGTCCTACAGATGACGCTGTTTGTCAAAAAAGCATGTTTTTTCCTGTCACAGGTGAGGCATAAATATAGTAGGTATATAAAACCCTCGGTTATTCGAATGCAATGTTGTATTAAAATTTCAAAGCAATCAGTATAGAGGTTTCGAAGATTTCCCTCTCATGAAAAACACACGAAAAACTCAGGTTTTCAAAAAAGCATGTTTTTTCCCGTCACAGACGTATCATTTATATAGTATGTACATAAAAACCCGCTCGGATGCGAATGGAACGTTGTGTGAAAATTTCAAGGCAATCGGTGAAGAACTTTCGGAGATTAGCGATTATGAACAATCGAACATTTCCATTTTTATTTATATACTAGCTGTACCCGGCCACACGTTGCTGAGCCACAGCAACCTTCCCCTGTCTCCCAGTCCTCCCCACCATTCCCCCCTCCCCCATCCCTTTGTTCTCCCCACCATTCCCCACTCCCTCGTCTGATAATCAAATGATCTGATGTTCCCATCAGAAAATTGGGAACAGTTTTCCAATTCTGGGAAAAGGAAAACTGTTTCTGGGGTTAGATTCACGAAGAATTTACGCAAACACTTACGAACCTGTACACCTTTTCTCAATCTTTGGCGGCTTTGTTTACAATTATTAAACAGTTAATGAGCTCTGAAGCACCAAGAGTCTGTTTATAACAATAACAACAGTTGATTGGCAAGTTTTCATGCTTGTAAATTGTTTAATAAATGTAACCAAAGCCGTAAAATACTGGGAAACGATGAACACGTTCGTAAGTACTTGCGTAACTGCTTCATGAATCTGGGCCCAGCTGTTCCCATCACTGAAGTATAAGAAAAACAGTTCAAAAAACGAAATAAAAATCATGAAAATATAAAAAATAACCTATACTCACGAAATGAACGGTATGGTAAACAAAACAGCTCAATTCAACGTAAAGTCACACAAAATAATTCA